>NC_068370.1:6722093-6990886 GCF_020536995.1 Dreissena polymorpha | reverse complement strand
GTAATTCTCGTTAATTTTAAAATGTATTTGATAGGAAATTTCTCTAAAACATAAGCACAAACTAAATTTACATGCGTTTCATGCACAATTACATAATAAATAATAAAACAATATTAACATTGATTTATAATTATTACTGTTACTTTAATTACACAGTCAGTTATAACTAAATGTAATAACCTGTCAGTAATGTTGTTTACAAAAATGGCACTCACACCGGAGCTTTCTGTTCCATTTTTTCAATCGAATGTACCATTCAAGTTTATTCACATCTAATGTTCAACATAATTATGTGTCCAAACCTTCGCATACATATATCACTGGTTCCAGGCATAGCTCTTACACATGTCGGAAAACACAAGTGTTAATGGTCGAATAAATATATTTAATTATTATGTATGGTGTTTTTTCCTATTAATATTGCCTACTACACATAAGATATACAAAGTCAATTGCGTGCAGAAATGCACTGGGTTAACAAATGTCCAATTCAAGAATAAATTTGCTTGCGTTTACCCATAACCGATATACGTGCGGTCACGGCTAAACGATACATGTATAGTAATAGAACAGGGATAAACTCGTGGCAACGGATAACCGCTAAACATGTGTTTACACATAGTTATTGTTACAGATACAGATGGACATATTGTTACTGGTAACCGACATTCTTTATGTAACATATTACTGATAAACGTGTTGTTGCAGATAATCGATAGCCTTATGGCTGGATATTACTGAAAGACTTGAGGTTGAATGTATTAGATGAACTTGTGGTTTACGGACGTATGGTATCTGATAACCGACAAACTAGTTTTTACAAATCCCCGTATAACGATTAAAGTGTAACGTATAACTGATAAACTTGAAGTTACTGAGAACAAATCGTTACAATGAGTTTGGTGTTGTTGTTGGTGCGACCAACAAGTCAATTATCCCAGCATAGTGTTTATCCTCTTCCCCCGCAACTGTTTCGACCTCTGAAGAATCTTGAAGAACTTTGAATGTTGAAAACTTGAAAGTAAGTCATTAGTATATAAATCATTTGAACACATGTATGGAAGAAATAAATATTTGATGTCAAATACTATTTAATAAACAAATTTCATGATTTATATTCTGTGAATATGCATTTACACATTTGAAAATACACGCATTTACACGTTTGAAATAACATGCGTTTATAAACTTTAAAAGCACGTGCAGGTGTAAAAAGAGCACTCTAGATTTCATATACGAGCCACGATGAATGTAACATGTTTATTTGGTTAGTAATACTGAACAACTTCTAGACGCGTCTTTACTGCAATAAAAAATATCAAACCTTATGAACAGCATTTGAAACGCTGCAAGTGTCGCTTTGTCAAACTTGACCATTTCCTGATAATAAACAAAATGTTACAACAATCTAAGTAAACCATCAAACAGACATCTGATATGGACATACTCAACATCGTATACCGCTTGTTCTAAAATGTTTAACGATTCAAATATATGCGTCTATGAAGTTAATCTTAAAAGGCATATACTGTTTATAATTTACTACATGAAAGAAGCAAACTGAAGTCATTAGCAAAAATTGAACTATTTCATGGACAAAATTGAAACTAGACGATTTACAGCCTAACCTTGAAACGCTGTAGGGGTTCATGTTCCAAAACTCGGACTGCAGTAATGTACATCTGATCTAAGAATATATTTTGCCGAGTTTAACATTAATATATATACTATATGTATTGTACTACATGAAAGTAGCAAACTAAATTCATTAACAAAAGTTGAAACATTTCATGGACAAAAGTGACACTATACGATTTACAGCCTAACCTTGAGACGCTGTAGAGGGTTCATGTTCCAAAACTCCGACTGCAGTAATGTACATCTGATCTATGAATAAGTTTTGCCGAGTTTAACATTAATATATATACTATATATAATGTACTACATGAAAGTAGCAAACTTAATTCATTAACAAAAGTTAAACTATTTCATGGACAAAAGTGAAACCATACGATTTACAACCTAACCTTGAGACGCTGTAGGGGTTTCATGTTCCAAAACTCCGACAGCAGTAATGTACATCTGATCTATGAATATATTTGGCCGAGTTTAACATTAATATATATACTATATATAATTTACTACATGAAAAAAGCAAACTGTATTCAATAACAAAAGTTGAACTATTTCATAGACAAAAGTGAAACTACACGATTTACAGCCAAACCTTGAGACGCTGTAGGACGTTCATGTTCCAAAACTTCGACTGCAGTAATGTTCATCTGATCTATGAATATATTTTGCCGAGTTTAAAAGACGTGCATAATAGCACATTTTTCAATTAAAAAGCGTGCTCGTGAAAACTATCAATACGATTTTACACGACGTAAATAACGATGCAAATGTTTAAGAATACATGTATATACAAATAAACAAAATCCGTAAACATTATCGGAAAGGAAATGAAGTCCTCTCTAGTCTGTTACGTAAGGAAATTGACCAATTACCCTACAATACAAAACAATAATAACACATAAAACATGATTAAGGTTGCGGTCACCACCTTGAAATGTTCCATTAAAAGAGCTGTAGGTTTAAAATGATTAAATAACAGGTCGACACTCACACGTTGCCCAGAATTTATCACTTACATACTCCGACAAAAACAGAGAGTAATCAAAAGTATTACCTTCATTTCGTGTCCTTGGTTTACATACAAGTAGTGCAACATTTCTGAAACATACATGCGGTTCAATAGTTTCAAATAAAACATACGATACAAATACACGTTTGTATTAGCTTAATTTAGATATACGTTTCTTAAACGATATATGGCATGTTTAACCTCAATATTTAATCATTATGAAAATACAGCAGGAATAATACCTTTTGTTAGCCACAGAGTTTTCTGAAAAATGAAAATAAGTAAACAACGATTTATAGGATGGACGTGTTCCTGAAACAAAGTATTTAACGGCCTGGAGAACAACATACAGCCATACATCACAACATTATAACTTCACATGTTTGTAGTATAATCTTTATTATATGATCATCCTAAACTATTTCGATATATATTTGTAAAATGCATTACACATACCTCGCATTTTTCGTTTTCTGCAAACGCATACGAGTACCGTTGCTGCGAGCAACAATAATGTGCCACAACCAACCCCAATTAGCGGAACATCCGAGTTGAGTGTGGCTACAGAACGGGCAGCTATTTAATAGAGGTACATGTTTTTACACACTTTCTTGCAATATTTGAAGTTGCTATATACATTTTTGTAGAGAAATATAAATTAATGTTTACAAAAAATTATAAAATATGGTTAGTTATCTTGAAGGTTCTATTCTGTAGTCCGTAAAATTCGTTTCTGCTATTCATCCATCCATCAATACGAATAAGATATCAAAATGAAACTCAACGTCATCAGCAAAAGAGAAAGCGTATAATTACCCTTGCTACATTATATTGACAAGCCGCAAAGGTAATTACACTCGCTGGATCTACACTTGTCTATTCATAAATATGTTGTTAATGAAGAACTTATTGAAACTATGTGAATCAATGTATTTCATAAGATAAAACTTTTCTACTGTCTGCTTTTCTACGTACGGTAATGACGGTTATCAAATAAAAAGGACGTGTAATGTAAATATGTTTCTCAGACTTCTATCAATCTATGTTTTTGCAATATAAATGTGATGACAAGCACATTTTCAAATAAAAGGAGCAAACTCGTGAATTCGAGAAAATAATCTCGCGTTTAATGTAAGGTGTATACACCATACACAAATTAAGCCAAATGATTTATAGTGATCGTTTATGCGTTTGCTTAAAAGTTGATACATACACATATCTACCATGTGTGAACAATTGATCCACACATCTGTTTACCTTTCATCCCAGACGAAGAAACGTCTGATCCATGCGTCACCCACACCATTTCCAGCGAACATCATTTAGCGACCAATGTCATGCTGAGTGAAATCTGAAATCGTTAGATACGACGTTAAATCACTGTGGATATTTTATATTGCCCATCCACCAGTAAGGGGGAAGCAATTAAAAGTTCCCTTCGATTCTTCAACATCACATTTCTTCCAAACAAAGTTTGAAGGCTTCGGTACTGGATACGCAATCACTGTGAACATCAGTATGACAGTTGAATGTAGGGTAGTAGTGGCGTTGAACTCTGAAGACATATTTGAAGCAGGTCGTGGGGAGCCTAAAAGGAAAATCATCGACATACACAAATAAAATAAAGATTTAATCTCACATATTTTCACAATAAAGGGCGATTTAAAACATGACTTTATTGAAGATATCGTTAAGATCGTGCATACATGTTCTATAATTATAATGTACATGTATATAATATATATGGCAAATTAAACAAACTAAATCATACATTTAACAACAACGTTGATGTTCTTAGATTTTGACTCTTCTTCGTTTAAGATGTTCTTTAGCATAGCCCGAGTATTTACCTGTGTTAGCGCATGTCATGTTTTCCATATATCCGAGAAAACCCCCATTCCGTTGCTTTTGTACACCACTTTTGTTGATTATTCGAATGTTTGGACTATGGTTTCCTGTGGCGTACATCTGAAGGTCACGCTTTCGTTCTCCATTTACAAGGATCGAGTCACTGTATCCCATAGCCTCAAAGGTAATTAAACTCGCTGGATCTTCAGTGTTATTCAAAAATAAGTTTTTAATGCACGCTTGATTGGAACTATGTGAATCCATTTATTTTCATAAAGTAAACCGTTTGCTTGGCTGCTTATCTACGCTCCGTATTAAAGGAAATCAAATAAAACGTACGTGTAAATGTACATATTGTTTCTCAGATATCTGTCAAGCTTATGCTTTTGACATATATATGCGCATCGCTCTGTGATAAGGGCGTTAAATTCATGTGTGTAAAGTGTCGTACCAGATGAGCATCGGCAGTCCGAACAGGCTATTCAGGAACGACACTTTCCGCTTAGAACAGAACGTCTGTAAACGAAAAATATCATAAAAGCGGAAAGTGCCACCCCTGATTAGCCTGTTCGGACTGCACATCTGGAGCGACACTTTCCGCACATGTATTAAACCTCTTGATTAAAGAGCGTGACCCAAATTTGTGAACTTGTATAATGATCTCGAGCTTAGTTAAAGATGTTTACATCATACACATATTAAAGCAAACTGTTTTTATGTTGGTCGTGTATGCGTTTGCTTAATATTTATTACATACAAATATCTACAATGTTGGCATTGTTACATACCAAAGTAAAACATATATTAATTTGTGTAAGTTTATTAGCGCATATCGAGCTTTGGACATGGAAAATAATGCTGTATAAAATATCAGTATGTAAATAGAAATTAATATAGTAGCAGTAAATTTAAAGTTATGAGTTTAATCTTCGTCCCATTTAAAAAATACAGAAATAAATCATGCAATTATGTTAGATTAACATGAATCACTTACATTCAACATTTAAATGGAATGAAAATTCAGATTCACCGCTGTAGACATTCTTAACGAATCCATTATCGAATACCGTAATGTGCAGGTATAATTGCCAGCGTTCTCCCGTCTGACATATGTCCAGTATATTGTGTTGTGGCTCTCTGAACACTTGTCATCTCCTTGCCTCATCACACGTTACCAACGTGTTAATGTTTTGTTTTGTACATGTTATGTTGAACGAATCGTTCTCTTTTACAGCATACGCGTTATTGAAAGCAAACTTAGGTTCATCTGGAAACATTACACTAATTTAGATTATCTGTATTAATTATATTATGAAAAAAAAGAAATAATAATGCCGACATCATCTAACTAGTGGTCAAATTTCCTTCTTTTTAGTTTTACATGATAATGCCGATGTAGAAATATCATTCAGTAAGTCTAAGATTTTAAATTTTAGGAATAATTATTTTACGTCAATAATAAAGCAAATATGAAAGATAAGATGGAATTTTGATTAAGTTATAACTTACGCAAAACATTCAGATTTAGATGCGTGCATTCCAATCCATGCTCCGGAACACCAACTGCTGGTATCATGTGGTTCTTGGCGCAACATTTGATTGTCGTGTTTTGTAATGCGCCAACATTACGGATTTGTAATACGTGATGTTCAGTCGTTCTATTCAACAGTTGCCAATTAATCTGAGGTGATGGTTTTCCTACACTAGTACAGTAAAAGTCATAGTCTTTTCCCTCGATGATGGTGATACTCTTTAGAATGTGATTACCGTTGTAACTTATGGTAGGTGCCGTTGGTGGTGCTAATACATAATTATGTTAAATATAAATATTCCTAATACATGTTTTATAATAAAACTATGCGGTCACAACACACATGCATAACAATATAATGTCAACCAAACTTATCACATTAAGTAGATAATCAAAATACTTTCCTTTCAAAAAGTATTGAAATGTAAATAAATCTTACTGAGAATTTCCAAATTTAGATAACTTTCGTTTCTCCCATATCGCTCGTTGTTGTCTAATGCTTTCATTTGATTTTCCAAAGAACATTTAAATGCCCCATCGCTATGGCGGCCAATGTTTGTAAAGTTAAGCCACTTCCCATTTAGTTGAGAACTTTCTTTGTCCCAAGTTACTGTGGCCAATGGGTTGCTGTCTCCCAAGCACTATACGGAGATGTTTTTTCCTTCTATTATACTTACAGTGTTTGAGTTAATGTATTGTCCTCCTACTTTGATCAAGGTTTTTTCTGGTTTATCTGAAAACCCGTACAGTTTAAGCAAATTGCATCTATGGTTATGTACGTGGGGCATTGATATGCAGACGATGTTTTTTAATAACGGGGTTTAATCATCTTAAACCTTGGACAATATAAATGTTTAAATGTTTAGTTTTCCGTAATAGGCGATTAATGAAACAAGTCTGTGTGGTTATCACAGTGTTATTGTGATGAAAACGGATAATAAAAAAATAAATCGAACCATTTTAGATATACAATATCTTCACTTAATATTCCAGTGGATCATAATTGTTATAGAATATCAAAATAAGCAAGTATGTTTATCAAACTAAATTTCTGGCAATATAGCTAGCTTAGTTGACCATTAACATGAAATATACTTACATAACACTTGTAGTCGTGGCTTCTCTGAATGAATATAGCTATTATTCTCAATAAAATTTGCCAAACAGTAAAGGTTCCATCCATGGTGTTTTCTTTCAGGAATAAAACTAAGTGTACTGTTGACGCCCTCTGTTGCTGATGCCTGTGTTTGGGTTAGCGCTTTAGAGCGATCACGTGTATGACCATTTTTAAGGTACCACGTGAACCATGCCACAGCAGTATCTGAACGTTGACACGTGATATTGAAAGCGGACCCAGCAATAACAGTGCATCCTCTCTGGCACGGAGGAGTCAGTTTAAGCACAACACCATCTGACGAACTTATAAAGACACCTTCAAAAGACAATTATTTAAACTTTGTTAAAATTTGATATGTACATGACAATTTAAAAATGACACATAATGAGCTGTTAAATTGTAATGTTGATGGTTTTATGTTGTTTATTGTTTATTTTAGATTGAATGATGTGATTAATTCTCAACGAGGTACCGTGTCAACCTATGTTATTGACTTGACCATTCAAAGGCCAATGCTGCAGCTTTATTGATTTGACGACGAAAGTCCGTCCATACTTAAGGAAGAGGCGAAAGAGGCAGGAAGATCGCCGGGTGTGGACAACGTCCTTTTAGAACTGATTAAGCAAGGAGGACAGGCAATGATTTAAGGACTTCAACAATGGCAGCACTATGCCAAAAGATATTTGAGGAGAACAAGTGACTCAAGGAGTCGACCAAGTCTCTGGTCATCCCCCTACCGAAAAATGGCAACCTCGAATGAATTGTGCAATAATTACCGAACCATTAGCCTCATCAGTCATCCCAGCAAGTCATGCTTCGCCTCATCCTCAATAGATTAAAAACGTAAGATGAAGGAACTGCTTGATTCAGAGCTGAGCGGAGCACAGTGGAACAGATCTTCAACTGCAGGCATCATTGCGAAATACCTGCAACACCAGCGTGAGCTCTTCCACAACTTCATCGACGTTTAGGAAGCTTAAGACCGCGTGTGGCATGACGGCCTATGGCATGTTAGGAGAAGATTCATCACGGAAGGGCTGGTGCAAATCATCCAAGAACTATATGGAAACGCACGCAGCGTAGTACGTCTTAATGGAAAGCAGAGGGCGTCCGTCATGGATGTCTTCTCTCAACCATCCTGTATAACCTTGCCCTTGAGAGGATAATTCAGGAGACTCTACATGACCACACACCTCTATATACATCGGTGGAAGACCCATCTCCAATTTAAGATTCGCTGATGTCATTGATCTCATGGGTGGCAAAAGCAGTGAAATGTAATACATCACTAACAGACTCTAGCAGGAGCATATGGGATAGACCCGCTTCAAATACTTTGACGCAACTATGTTGAAGGATGGTACCAGTGCCGCTGAGGTCCGAATACAACTTTTGTTTGGTAACCAGCATTAATTTATTATAAAAATCTGTGTCTTTGCAGACTGGGGTGCTTTTGTTTCCCGTTCAATACATTTTATTTACCTAGTCAATAGGTATGTGGGGGTCGAGGGCATCCCCTTTCACGCCGTATATTATTCATTTCATCCGAATGAAACTTGCCATTGCAATCGCAGCGATGGCCAGAATGAGCACGTTGTGGACAAGCTGTCCCATCAGCTTCCTCACCACGTACAGACTCTACAAGTCCTTCATAGTTTGCTACTTCCTACTGTATGACTGCGATACCTTGACGCTTCACACGGACACAGAACGCAGGCTATAGGCCTTTGAACACAAATGTCCAGAAGACTGATCCGCATCTCCTACACGGAGAAGAATACCTACGAGTCCGTCCGGCACATGACTGCAACACTTGTTGGCCCACACGAGCCCGTCAATCGACAAAATCTGGCTTGGTTTGGACACGTCACCAGGAACGAATCTCTGTGCAAGGCTGTTCTCCATGGACATGCTAGAGGGACGTCGACGTCGATGCCGTCTGAAGAACAATTGGATGGACAATGTGAAACAGTGAATATTTCTTCCCATGGATGAAATATTCTCAGCAGCACACAACAGACCTGGCTGGAGGTGGATTTCTGTAACGTCGTTCCTTATTTCCCCCCAACGGCCAAACCGGTAAAGGGAATGACGATGATATTACTTATGTGTTTTGTGGTGTCTGATTGTATGATGTGTTGACATCGGATTCATCAGAATATTTAAGTCCTGCTGTTTAATTATGTTTATGTTTAAGTGTGTTTTGTTTAATAAAAGATTAAATAAAAGCATTCATAGCAATGTGTTCTTACAGCAGTTCTAAGTGTTGCAATCTTTAATGCAACATAAATTTTAGTGTTTAAAGTTGTGTTAATTTAAAGTTATCGTTGAAATGTAATTGAATACAAATTGTAAATGGCGAGCATAGGGCGATGAATATTCCCAAACAATAAAACATGGATATTGTTTTGGAATCAGAAAATATTAATAATGTTTACACATCCTAATGTTTTGTTTATGCAGCTTAAAATTACACATGAGAGCTGTAGCATATCTTTATAAGTAGTTTAACCTTTTATCCAAATAAAGAATACACCAAAAGTAATTCCTAACATTATGAAAACATTAATGTTTTATAAGCGCACGTCCCAAAGCAGTACTGAAATAATGAATGCCAGACATTCATATATATTTCCTTATTCCGTTGATTGTTATTATCATTACAAGGAATTAATTTTGTGCATCAGATAGATCGAGGTAAGACAATGCAAAGCCCCTGTATTAACACTCGTGTTATTTAACACATGGACCTTGATAGTTTGTGGTTGTTTTCGGACTGGCGTATTTTAGATGGAAAATTTCATATCGATGACCATATAGTATCGACTAATTTTACCCTAATGAGTAAAAGGTTGCTGCTGGCTTATTATCATTATTACTTTTATACTCAGGCTGGCATCTCTCAACATCTATAAAGTACTTACAGGCTATCAGCATTATAACATTTATGGTAAAGCAGTAATTGTAATTTTTACATAATAGCCACGAAATATATTCTACATAAAGGTTCATATGGTACTATGGATGCTAGTGGACACATTACGTGTGCATTTCTTGGCTTTCTTGTCTACATAGACGTTTGATATAGGCTGTATACTATCCCGGGTATTTAAACACTGAATTATTCGGTTAGAAATTCTCATGACATTAGTACTTAGTTATCTTTATCAAAGAATTACTATTTTTCTGTGTTATAATTGAAGGAGATAACTTACAACGGATAACAATACATTACAATTGTGACACCGCAATATCGTTAATAGTACGCAAAGTACATAGGATATTTGTATTATAATATATTTCACAGAAGTGTTGAGGGACGATAGTTAATGTCCCCGAAATACACTAACGACGCACTTATTATCATATTTAGCACCTTCCCACGCGTACGATGTTAAACACTACACATACGATTGAGTAAGTAATCCAATACAAATCACGCGCTTTTGAAAAGTCCCTTATTAGCGAAAGCAAGATTAGGCACTCTGTCTAGTATTACCTTACGGTTTTTAAACTGTTGGCATATATGGACACACTTTTAATAACTACACATGCGGTCAAAAATAAGTAACTTGAGATGAAAAAACAAAATGTTTTCATGGGAGCAATTCGAAAGTAGTGTATTAAAGGCAAGATACGTGTTGTCTTTACATAACTGGGCAATAAATGTAAAATATTACACCGAGTACCGAACTTAATAATAATCAACACAATAATAATAAGTTAATCGTTTGCAATTGATAAAAAACAATCTCCATTGACAGTGTGCATTTAATAGTTCTTAATTGTTAAGCAAATAATAGTTATGTAATAGCGTGTACGGGTAGTCTCATGCACAGTTAGATATAGAACACTTAAAAATATCGTGTAATTTGTATATTTTAAATCAGTTCCATACAAGTTCCATACAAGAAGATATTATCACCCCGCAAACCTCTGCCGTTGGGGACTCATACCAGACCCTAAATGCCAAATGTGTGACCGTCCCGGCACTCTAGAACATGTTCTTTCTTGCTGCCCAATAGCTCTGTTCACAGGAAGATACAAATGGCGCCACCGACACTCTCCTCAGAGAGGTGGCTGACTGGCTGGAACAAGAAAGGAAAAAAGGAACGCAGTAGCACACCGCGACAACCAGTTGATCAACTTCGTGAAGCCATATTGAAAAACTGCACAGAGACAGCAACACAGAAAACCTCAATCCTCAACGGCGCTAACCTAATGGAGCATGAAGGTTGACCTTGACAACAAGCTGGTCTTCCCAAGTATCGTGCAGACAAACCTCAGGCCCGACATCGTGCCATGGTCAGAAGCAGGGAAACGACTCATCATAATCGAGTTAACTGTACCTTGGGAAACCAGATGCGAGGAGGCCTACGAGAGGAAAAAGTCCAAGTAAACAGAGCTGCTAGAAGCTTGCAACCAAAGAGGCTGGCGTACGTGGTTGTTTCCCATAGAAGTAGGCGCTAGAGGGTTATGTGCACAATCCGTGTGCCGACTGATGTCAGCCGTCGGGTCTACTGGCAAGGTTAGACGGCGGACATCCAGAAACTAAGCTAAGCTGGATGATGCAGCTTGGAAGAAGTAGAGCTATCGACATTCACATCGAAGCTACGGGTGGCTCTACCTCCCGAGATGTCCATAGTATAGGGGCGAAACATTGACGACGGAGGGACTCCATGCTGATGATGAATGTCGATCAACCAATACACAACCACCAACCTGAGTCTACAGGTGATTCATGGGTGATATATATATATATATGATTGAAATATTATGGTGTTGAAAAATGAAATAATACTCACACATAAAGATAAATATTGCAACGTAGTTTATAAAAAAAAAAAAAAAAAAAAACAACAAAGTGAGCTTGGCTTATGAGTTAGAACTTGCGCTTTAACCCGCAATATCTGAACTGTTAGATTGGCAAGCACCATTCATGCATTTGACTAAATAATTGCTCACGTGTAACTGTATATCGCCTTCAATGTGTTGAGGCTTTAAGGATCCAAAATAAGTGTATTGAATAGGAATATATTAGTACAATGCCTACGTCCTCGGTCCATATACGGTTTTGTGGCTGCCCTCTCTGGTCACTATAATGCCATTGCGGGACCTCAGTGGGGTTTCTACCTATTCTCTTAAATAGCTTCTAAATCGAGCTGTTAGGAACAGATATAATCTTTGTTAAAGTAAATGCAAATTATATTAGTTAAGGTAGTGCACCTCTAATAGGCACATATCCAACTATAATCTAATTAATTATTTTCTTAATCAGCATCATTTCACTGAACTACATGCAAATTGTAGGTAGGCTTTCCATGCTTTTTAAAAAAATATACCGATTTTTTCAAAAACCACCCCCACGCTCGGCTTTTGTCCAGTTTATTTTCACCCCCTGGGGTATATAAAAGTTCCATGAATTCATTCAAATTTCCAATATGGGCATGCAGTGGTTGTACAGATGCTGTAAAGGTGTTTAAAGTTTAACAAGATGAAATAAGTATTCTTTTACAGACATTTATTTTTTACAATTTTTTATCTATGGAAGAGCACCATGAAATGTAAGTGATTTCAGCCAAGTAAAAATTGGGTCGGTTAAAAACAAAGTGTCAATAAAATTCAAAATAGTAACATTATAAGTCATATTTTAAACTTAGTTTTTATAGAAACACTTATATACAGCAAAAACCCAAGAACCTAGACAGATTTACCGTTTACTTTTTGAAATAAAAAATAAAATGCAACATGCATGGTTTCGTAGATTTCAACAGTAAATCACCCAATTTCGCCAATAACGTTGTTTTAATTTTAATTAATTGAAAAATGGGCATAAAAATTGCAACATATTTAACAATAAATATAGCTTATATGCCATATTAAATCAAATTACGTTAGAAAATAAATAAAAAAACGCGTCGCAAAAAAGTATACGTCGTCGGCAGGATCGAACCTGCGCGGGAATATCCCAAAAGATTTCTAGTCCTATCGCCTAACCACTAGGCTACGGCACCTAATATAGGCTCTTCAACCTTCGAAGAAATCGCGGGAAATCATTAGAGGTGCACTACCTTAACATAGTAATGGATGTGCCTAAAAAGTAGAAGGAACGCCTTCATATATTCGTCACCTGCCGTTTGCATTTTTGCTACTGACGTTTGCTACTCTTATACCTACTACTGACGTTTGCCATATTTGTTTCTACTCTTGAAAAGTATTTGTATTATCCGGTATATACTTTCGTTTGTTTATGCATGGAAATAATATTTAATAATAAGTTCTTCCGGTAACGCATAGACAGTTTTGTTATCGTTTATTTTTGTGAACACAGACTCATTGCATGCTTTACTACTGACGTTTGATTCAACAATGGAAATTTGTGTCGAAGCTTTCTCGAAAACCAAAGCAACGCGTTATATACCGACCGCAATTTTCATGCATGCCTTATTGCCTGCACTATGTCGTATGAAAGTTATAGGACGATTAGCAAAGATATTCACACAAACCCTTCTTGGCGCGGCTGTTCTCCATCATAAAAAAGTTACTGACGTTTTTACTTTTTGGGTCTCGTTACAGTTATTGTTTATGCTAGTGAGTGTTATGACTTGTACATTTTATGTACAACCTTTTAGACCTTAATTAAGTCTTTAGTTTTTTTTAACCATAAAAGATGTGGATTATTTTTTAAAACAGCGCCAGAACATAATAGTATAAAACAGTTGATGATTTTGGTTTTATTTGAGACTGTAAAACAATCCGAAGGGTGAAAATTTAAGTTGTTTCGTTTTTCACACGCTGCCATAAATTTATGGCATAATGAATAATGTTTGTTTCGGTCCAAAATCACATATGATGAATTTCTGTAAAAATGAAATTGCATAGAAATATAGAATTATACTAAAACACTAAAACACCACACTATTTGTCAGACAATAGTGTGGTGGTGTAACAATTCCAACCATGTTATTTCCGGTGTGAAGGAAATTAGAGTGAACGTTGCTAAGTGTTTCACTGCAACCTTCACATCGTCATGGTTTGCAGCATGGTCTGAATTGAGATATAACTTGAAAGAAACAAATGTGCCATTGTCAGGGACACAACATTTCGCTTTCAATTTCTTCTTCCTCGAAAACAAAACATTATTTTTTGATCGCGCCATTTTCAAGCATAGCTTTGTGACAACCCATAAAAGACGTCTTAAATGCATAAATTGTGTTTGTAACATAATTATCGCGTTTTTGACAATAAATTGTTACTGTTGCGTAAAATCAATGTGTCTTTAGGAAAGGGAAAATATCATAAGGCTTGAATTGTCATTTTTATTACACTCGATAGCTAACACGGAATGACTGACTTAAGTAACATAAAGATAACATATTTCCTTTTATTACGTAACCGATGTAGTCAAATGAGTAAGAAAAATATGTTTGTGTCGATTTATCAATGTCTGTTAATACAAAATTAATCTGTTTTAATGAAAATTCTTTGATGTTAATGTTTATGTTTTTCACAACTTGTAAATGTAAATATATATATATATATAAACATATATACGAACTGCTACAACAACTCCATTTTAATAACAGTAGCAAGACCTTATCATATGTTTAGAATCGATCTACCAAGTGCGATCATGATTGTTGTCGTACGAATGTATAATTAATAAATACCTGAAAAAAATGACATTATAAAAAGTATAAAATATCAAAATAATATACAATAATATGGTGTGTTAATGTACATATATGGATAAATGTTTATGAAATACAAATATATTTCGTAAACCTTGATAAAATAAAACTGTTAATTACTATCAGTATTGCATAAATATAAACACGCTTGCTGCTTTAGACATTCCACGTACTGTCATGTAAACAAATCATGTCAGGTCAAACATAAAAGACAGAGAACTTCATTGCAAAAAGGCGCCATCCATTTAATAATGTTCTTCTTTGCATACTTACTCATAACCATTGTTTCTTCCTAAATTGTCAGGAAATTTAAAATCTTGTTAGGGGCAGTAAGTGCGTGTACATGTGTTTTACTTCATGTTTATCGTTATGCATTTCAAGACACAACATGTCGCCCTGAGTCTTCGCGAACAATGTCATGAGTGATAAAAACTATATACAATGCCATGTTCTTGATTTGCACCGCAATACCTATTTACTGGCGTATGTGTTCGAAATATAATGCATTTACAATTTTGAATTTGCTATGGCCTAGATAAAAGTATGACACTATGCATCATTTGAACACAAACACAATCGATATATTAAACAGCATCGATTGTTCACTTTACATCCGTGTCTGTATTTTTTTAATCACACCTTATATACGATGGAAATGAGTCACGGAAGTTATATAGAGAATACTAGGTTATCGTTGAATACAGAGAAGTTTATGTTGCGAGGCTTAGAACGCCGGGAGCGCGAGCCTTGGCGAGCACTTTCGGTGTTCGAGCCGAGCAACATAAACGTCTCTGTTTTCAACGCTGATCCTAGTATTCTATTTATCCCATTTGATTTTTTTTTTCATCGTGACATTTAACATAACTAGATCTAATAACCTTAGCCTAACAATTATTTTAATTAATTCTTAAAAATGGCTTAAAATCTGACGAATGTAACCATGCGTAGTGATATAAATGTATTTGCTCTGGTACGCAAAATAGTCTTTAAAAAATCACACAAAAACTGTAAAACTAGTAAAATATCAGCATATGCCTCGATTCAATTTTACGCAGCATGCGAATTGTAACACATTACGACCGCGATAAGAAGATTTTACTTGAATATAATTCATTTTATTTTCGAAAGAAAATGATCAAAATCCAATATGGCGGCGATGTCAACATAGATTCTACATTACACTATCGACGAGTAAACAGACAATTGCAGCGACTGACACTTTATTTGACTTAATATGCAGGGCAATACGTTTTCCGACTTCGGACGACGAATTTAAGGACGCGCAGAACGTGTTTTTTATATAATGTTATGGGTATGCCGTGTGTGATCCAATGCATTAATGGCCCCCATGTTAAAATCATTTCCCCGAGAACAGGGAACGACAAAAGTACAAACAAAAACCAAAACACGTTAGAACTAGTATCTTACCTTTAATAATCCTTTAAATTCCAAATAATAATTTATTTAACTCAATAATTGGCGCTTTTGCATCTAGGGTCTTTAATAATTATTTTAGCATAGTTAAATAAAGACCCTCATGCCATCCTATCACTATTTTCAAATGAATTTATGAACGCGATAAACTTTCTGATTCGTCACACGCTACGTCATGTACTCTATGTACATTACTGCTGTTAAAATGAACCGGAGCAGTTTATCAAATAATAGCCGTTGGTAAACTCGGATGCATTTGCAGATTTCTCCATACAAACATGATTATATTTAAACTTGCACAATGTTATTTGTCTATGATAAATGCCCTTTTTGTGTACAAGAAAATAATTTAATATATAAATACACAAAGAATGGAAAACATTCCATTACACAACAAGTAAATCAGTGGATATACCCGTGTACAAAATGGGACGTTCCGAATTCCAGTGTGGTGCTATTTTTACCATCTTATACTTTACACAGCTCTATGATTAACGTGAATTAAATCGGATAGCAAATATTGCAGATTATTTATGAATTGTGCGATATTTGTATAGTTTGTTGTACATTCTTAAATGTAAAAGTATATGCATGGAAACAATGCACATTACACGAAATAAGGAAAATGTGATTAATTGACAATTCAAATACCGTATGTCGATAAACAGTACATGTACATGTGAAATAAGTCGCGTTTATAATAAATCGTCAATTTTTTTTGGGAAAATGACACAAAAAGTGTCATTTTATGACGCAATAAATTAGCTGAATAATTATACGGATGGCGAAAAAATATGTCATATGACTAGATTTAAAGGTTGAACGTCGTATAATTTTGAAGCTAAAGTTTTCTCAACTTTATTAATTATGAAAAATCATTCAGTGATAAAGTAAAAAGTAGTCCGTGCACGTGACAGGTATATCCCACAGTGTTTAAGACAGACAAGTATATTCCACAACGTGTTATACCGTCAATGTCGCGTTGAAAATGGGATAAATATTGTGTTTCAATTGAAGTCGCACAAATGCTTGGTTTTGATGAATAACTATTGGTGATTATTTATTGCTGCAGATAAATGGACTTGCACATGAACATGATTAGCTATCTCTAACATTTCATTCATTGTTCGACTTTCCAAAACGTTTGTCTGTGGTAAGATTGAATCGCAAGTAAAACACAAATATGCAATGATGATAATACACGTCAATTGGGGGTTAAGGGTCGAACTTGGCTTACAATTGATATGATAACTTGACTCATACTGTCAGCTAGAAATAAAGCCTTCCCCAGTGTATGCGTATGGAAAGCTATAAATTGTACTTCATCTGCAGAAGTGATTCAACAAACGTGATGAAACATTTCCTAACATTATCTGATCCCGAAAAGATTTACATTAAAAAAAATTGTTTCATAAAATATAATCTCTACGATATCTTAAAAACAAAACTAACGAAGTTAACTTTCAATTATAAAGAATATATTCACAAACAAACCGAAGTTAAATACTGAGTACTCAAATATTGCATATATTCTTTATCGGACTAGACGTTTCCAGTGTCGCTGTAGTATATTTTATCCAAATAATATTATGTTGGTGTAATACAACCGTTACTGATATTATTTTGATGAAATAAAACCGTTTCTGGTGTATTGTAATGAAATACAATCGTAAATTATTTCACCTCGTAAAAAACAAAGAGTACTGAAACATTTTGCTTGAAATAAACACGTTTCTGCTAATATTTTGGTGAAAAACAACTGTCCCGTATATTATTATGGTGTATTACAACCATGAAAGAACAATGTTGTTGTAAGGAACCCGTCAACAATGTTATTTTTGTGTAAAACAACTGTTTCTTACTAAAATAATGTTGACATTCAACCGTTACTGATATTATTTTGATAAAATGACGTTGCGATGTTTGTGAAATAATACGTTTGTGTCCACTTAAACATTTAAACATATAAACTCGTCCATATAAATGTTGATAATTTATCATATTGCCGTTTATTAAAAAAAATGTGAACTAACGAATCGATTTAAGTCGTTAATCTTTAAATGTATTTGATAGAAATTTTTTTATAAAAACATAGAGCAAAAACGAATCTACATGCTTATCACACAGAAGTGCATAAATAAATGTAATGTAAAACAACACTTACATTGATTTTTGATAATAACTTTTATTTTATTTACACACTCAGTTGCTAATAAACGTTGTTCCAAAAACCGACATTCTCACCTGAGCTTTTCTGTTTCAATTTTTCGAATCGAATGTTACCATATAAACAGTTGGAAATTTCACGTTTATTTACATCTTATGTTCAACATAATTAGTGTCTCCAAACCTCCGCATACATATATGACTGATTCCGAGCAATGCTCTTAAAAATATATGCATACACACGTTCTATTGGTCGAATAAATATATTTAATAACTATGCACGGGTATTTTGTGTGTTTTTTTCAATTATTTTTGCCTACTACACATAATATATACAAAGTCAATTACGTACAGAAATACACTGGATTAACAAATATCCAATTCAAGAATAAATTTGCTTGTGTTTACCCATAACCGATATACGTGCGGTCACGGTTAAAGAATATTATAGTATAATAACAAGGATAAACTCGTGGCAACGGATAGCCGCTAAACATGTGATTACACATAGTTATTGTTACAGATAACCGATGGACATATTGTGTCTGGTAACCGACATCCTTTATGTAACATATTACTGATAAACTTGTGGTTGCAGATAATCGATAGACTTATGGCTGGATACTACTGAAAGACTTGAGGTTGAATGTAATAGATGAACTAGTGGTTTACGGACGTATGGTAACTGGTAACCGACAGACTAGTGTTTACAAATCATTGTATAACGATTAACGTGTAAAGTATAACTGATAAACTTGAAGTTACTGAGAACAAATCGCTACAATGAGTTTGGTGTTGTTGTTGGTGCGACCAACAAGTCAATTATCTCAGCATAGTGTTTATCCTCTTCCCCCACAGCTGTTTCGACTTCTGAAGAATCTTGAAGAACTTTGAATGTTGAAAACTTGAAAGTAAGTCATTAGTATATAAATCATTTAAATACATATATGGAAGGAATAATATATTTGATGTCATATACTATTTTATAAACGAATTTCATGATTTATATTCTGTGAATATGCATTTGCACATATGAAAATACATGCATTTACACATTTGAAATTACATGCGTTTATGAACTTTATACGCACGTGCAGGTTTGATAAAACACTCAAGATTTTATATACGAGCCACGATGAACGTAACATGATTAATAGGTAAGTAAATACTAGACGCGTCTGAACTGCAATAAAAATATCAAACCTTATGAACAGCATTTGAAACGCTGCAAGTGTCGCTTTGTCCAACTTGACCATTTCCTGATAAAGAACAAAATGTTTCAAATATCTAAGTAAAACATCAAACAGACATCTGATTTGGACATACCATCGTATACCGCTTGTTCTTAAATGTTTAACGATTCAAATATATGCGTCTGTGAAGTTAATATTAAAAGGCATATATTATATATAATTTACTACATGAAAGTAGCAAACTGAATTTATTAACGAAAGTTTAAAGGGGCCTTTTCACAGATTTTGGCATTTTTTAACTTATTCATTAAATGCTTTATATTGATAAATGTAAACATTGGATCGTAAAAGCTCCAGTAAAAAATCAAGAATAATATTTAAAAAAGGAAAAGAACATTGCCCGGAGCAGGTTTCGAACCAGTGACCACTGGAGTCCAGCCAGAGTCCTGAAGTAAAAACGCTTTAGCCTACTGAGCTATTCCGCCGAGTATACATACTAGACGTATTTTATACCTTATATAAGCAATCTTCGTAGTTTCACAAAATTTAACGACAAAAACAGAACTCTCCAAATTATTCAATCGTTTCGCGTTGCAACGCTTTATAATTTTTAGGTTTAAAATCGTCAAAAGATGCATATAATGGCTATATTAGACCATGGTAAATATTCAGTATTACTGTTTCCTCACAAATATCATAACTAAAACGAAAATGTGCGAATCTGAAACAACTTTTTTCAATTTTGTCAATTTACCAAAGCGTGAAAAGATCCCTTTAACAATTCCATAGACAAAAGTGAAACTATACGATTTACAGCCTAACCTTGAGACGCTGTTGGGGGTTCATGTTCCAAAACTCCGACTGAAGTAATGTACATCTGATCTATGAATATATTTTGCCGAGTTTTACATAAATATATATACTATATATAATTTACTACATGAAAGTAGCAAACTAAACTAATTAACAAACGTTGAACTGTTTTATAGATAAAAGTGAAACTACACGATTTATAGCCTAACCTTGAGACGCTATAGGAGGTTCATGTTCCAAATCTCCGACTGCAGTAATGTACATCTGATCTATGAATATATTTTGCCGAGTTTAAAAGACATACATAATAACACACTTTTCAATTAAAAAACATGTTCATGCAAACTAGCGATGCAATTTTACACTGTAAATAACGATGCATATGTTTAAGAATATATACAAATAAACAAAATCCATAAGCATTATCGGAAAGGAAACTCTTACAAGTCCTCTCTATTCTGTTACTTAAGGAAATTGACCAGTTGCACTACAAAACAAAACAATAATCACACATGAAACATTATTAATGTTGCGGTCACCACCTTGAAATGGTCAATTAAAAGAGCTGTAAGTTTAAAATGATTAAATGACAGGTCGACCCCCACACGTAGCCCAGAATTTATCACTTACATACTCCCACAAAAACAATGCATCAACCAGTAATCAAAAGTATTACCTTCATTTCGTGTCCTTCGTTTACATACTAGTGGTGCAACATTTCTGAAACATACATGCAGTACAATAGTTTCAAATAAAACATACGATAAAAAATACACTTTTTTATTGGCTTAATTGAAATATACGTTTCTTAAAAGTATATAGCATGGTTAACCTAAATATTTAATCATATTGAAAATACAGCAGGAATAATACCTTGTGTTCGCCACAGAGTTTTCTGAAAAATGAAAATAAGTAAACAACGATTTATAGGATGGACGTGTCCCTGCAACAAAGTATTTAACGGCCTGGAGAACAACGTACATCCAAACATCACATCATTATACCTTCACATGTTTGTAGTATAAGCTTTATTGTAAAATTGGAACTCTTTATGTGGATCATCTTAAAAATTGTCGATGCATATTTGTAAAATACATTACACATACCTCGCATTTTCCTTTTTCTGCAAACGCATACGAGTACCGTTGCTGCGAGCAACAATAATGTGCCACAACCAGCCCAAATTAGCGGTAGCAAAACATCCGAGTTGAGTGTGGATACAGAACGGGCAACTATTTAATAGATGTACATGTTTTTACACATCTTCTTGCAAAATTTAAAGTTGTTTTTATATATTTTATGTAGAGAAATTTAAATTAATGTTTACAATACATTGCAAAATATGGTTAGTTGTCTTGTAGGTTCTTTTCTGTAGTCCGTAAAATGCGTTTCTGCTATCCACCAATAAGAATAAGATATCAAAATGAAACTCAACAGCACCAGCAAAAGAGAAAGTGTATAATTACCATTGCTACATTATAATGACAATCCGAACATGTAATTACACTCGTTGGATCTACATTGTTATTCATAAATATGTTTTTTAATGAAAAACTTATTCAAACTGAATCAATGTATTGTAATAAAATAAACTTTTATACTTGTCTGCTTTTCTACGTACGGTAATGACGGTTATCAAATAAAAAGTACGTGTATATGTAAATATTGTTTCTCAGACTTCTGTCAAGCTTATGCTTTTGCAATAAATGTGATGACAAGTACATTTCAAATAAAAGGAGCCATCTCTGGAACTCGTATAAATAATCTCGAGCTTCATTTAAGGTGTATACATCATACACAAATTAAGCCAAACGTTTTATAGTGATCGTTTAAGCGTTTGCTTAAAAGTTTATACATACACATATCTACAATGTTTGAACATAGAACCACCTAGCTGTTTACCTTCCATCCAGACGAAGAACGTCTGATTCCATGCGTCACCAACACCATTTCCAACAGATAACATATAGCGACCAATGTCGTGCTGAGTGAAATCTGAAATCGTTAGATACGACGTTAAATCAACTGTGGATATTTTATATTGCCATCCGTCAGTGAGAGGGTAGCAATGCAAAGTTCCGTTCGATTCTTCAACATCACATTTCTTCCAAACATAGTCTGAAGGCGTTGGTACTGGATACGCGACCACTGTGAAATGCAGTATGACAGTTGAATGTAGGGTAGTAGTGATGTTGAACTCTGGAGACATGTTTGAAGCAGGTCTTGGAGGGCCTAAAATAAAGTCATGGAATACACAAATAACTAATAAATATAAAACTCACATATTTCCACAATAGACATGACTTTACAGAAGATATCATTAACATTGTTGAATAATTTTATATTACATGTATATAAATATATGACAATTTAAAAAAATCATACATTTAACGACAACGTTAATATCCTTAGATTTTGACTCTTCATCGTTTATTATATTCCTGGCATAGCACGAGTATTTTCCTGTGTGTGCGCATGTCATGTTTTCGCTATATCCGAGAGAAGCCGCATTTCGTTGCTTTTGTACACGATTGTTGTTCTTTATTCGTATCTTTGGACTAGGATTCCCTGTGGCGTTACATCTGAAGGTCACGCTTTTGTTCTCATTTACAACGACAGATTCACTGTGTCCCACAGCCTCAAAGTTAATAACACTCGCTGGATCTACAGTGTTATTCATAAATATGTTTTTAATTTAAAATGATTAAAACTATGGGAACCAATACATTTTCATAAAGTAAACTTTCCTACTTTTCTTTTTATTTATGTACCGTAATAAAGTTATAAAATAAAACATACGTGTATATATGCATATTGTTTCCCAGACTTATGTCAAGCTTATGCTTTTGACATATAAATGAGCATCGCTCTGTGAAAAGGGGGTTCAAAGCATGTGCACAAAGTGTCGTCCAAGATTAGCCTAAGCAGTCCGCACAATTTCCGCTTAAATGATATTTTTCGTTTAAAGAGAGTATAGTTTTAGCAAAAATCAAGTTAAGGTGCAAAGTGTCGACCCTGATTAGCCTGTGCAGACTGTACAGGCTAATCTGGAACGACACTTTACGCACATGCATTAAATTCCCTTTCCACAGAGCGAGAAAATGTAATGAAAAGACAAGACAACTACTTCGCAAATAAAATGATTTCTCTCGCGAACTCGTATAAATGAGCTCGAGCTTACTTTGAGAAGTATATATTATACATATCTACAATGTGTGCCTTGTTACATGCCATTAACTTTAAACATACGACTTTAATCGACGTTCCATTAAGAACAAATACAGAAGTAAATGATGCAATAATATTTGACACTTATCACTTACATTCAACATTTAAATGGAATGAATGTTCAGAGTCATTGCTGATGTAATGATTAAACGAATCCGTGATCGAATATCGTAATTTGCAGGTATAATTGCTAGCGTTCTCCCTTCTGACTTCTTTCCAGTATATTGTGTTGTGTCTTTCTGACCAATCGTTGTCTCCTTGCCTCACCCACGCGATCACCGTGTTTATGTTTTGCTGTGTACATGTTACGTTGAATGAATCGTTCTCCTTGACATCATACGCGTCATTGAAAGCGAACGTTGCTTTATCTGGAAGCATTACACTTATTTAGATTATCTTTATTAATTATATTATGAAAAAAATATTAAAGAAATTATTATGCCAACATCATTTAACGAGTGGTCAAATTTCCTATATTTTAGTTTTACCAGATTTACAAGATTATGCCGATGTAGAAATGTCATTCAGTTAGTCTAAGATTTAAATTTTAGGAATAATTCTTTTACGTCAAAACTAAAGCAAATATTAAAGCTCAAATGTAATTTTATATATAACTTACGTAAAACAGTCAGATTTAGATGTGTGCACTCCAATCCTTGCTTCGGAACACCAACGGATGGTATCATGAGGTTCTTGGCGCAGCAGGTGATTGTCGTGTTTTGTAATGCGCCAACGTTACGAATTTGCAATACTTGATGTTCTGTCGTACTATCAAACAGTCTCCAATCAATCTTAGGTGATGGTTTTCCTGAACTAGTACAGCGAAAGTCATAATCTTGTCCCTCGATGATGGTGATTCTGTTTTGAATGTGATAACTGCTGTAACTTATGGTAGGTGCAGTTGGTGGTGCTAAAACATAATTATGTTAAAATATAAATATTCCTTATACATGTGTTATAATAAAATATACGTTTCCAACACACATGCATAACAAAATAATGTCAACTAAACTTAAAACATAAAGTACGTAGTCAAAATACTTTCCTTTCAAGAAGTATTGAAATGAAAATAAATCTTACTGAGAATTTCCAAATTTAGATAACTTTCGTTTCTCCCATATCGCTCGTTGTTGTCTGAGGCTTTCATTTGATTTTCCAAAGTACATGTGAATATCCCATCGCTATTGCTAATGTTCGTAAAGTTCAGCCACGCCCCATTTGGTTGTGAACGTTCATTATACCAAGTTACTGCGGCCAACGGGTTGCTGTCTCCGCAACACTCTACGGAGATGTTTTTTCCTTTTATTATACTGACAGTGGTTGTGTTCATGTATTGTCCTTCTACTTTGAAAACGGGTTTGTCTGGTCCATCTGAAAACCCGTGCAGTTTTAACAAATGACATCTATTGTTACGCACTTGGGGCATTTGTGTGCGGACAAGGTTTGAATAATCGCGTTTTAACAATTTAACTCTCTGACAAAATATACAAGTTTAATTTTTCGAAGTACAGCGTTGATTGCAGCCAATTGAATGCTGCTAAATCAAAAGTTTTAGCTAGATGGCTTGCTTAGTTGATCATTAACACGAAGGCATACTTACATAACACTTGTAGTCGTGTCCTCTCTGAATAAAAATGGCTTCTATCCTCAATTGAATATGCCGAACAGTAAAGGTCCCATCCATTGTGTTTTCTTTCGGGAACAAAACTAAGTGTACTGTTTAAGTCCTCTGTTACTGATGCCTGTGTTTGGGTAAGCGCGTTAGAGCGATCACGTGTATGACCATTTTCAAGGGTCCACCTGAACAAGGCCTTAGCATTATCTGAACGTTGACACGTGATATTGAAAGCTGACCCAGCAATAACAGTGCATCGTCCCTGGCACGGAGTAAGTGTAAGCACAACGCCATCTGACGAACTTATAAAGACACCTTCAAAAGACAATTATTTAAACTTTGTTTACATTTGATTTTAACATGACAATTTACAAATGAAACACACTGTTTTTGTATAACTATTTTAATGTTGATTGTACTATATTGTTTATTACTTATTTTATATGTTATGATTTCGTAAATTATTTTGAACGAGGTACAGTGTCAACCTATTTTTGCCTTGACCATTCAAATGCCACTGCTGAAGCGTTATTGCTTTGACGACGAAAGTCCGTCCATACTTAAGGAAGAGGTGACGGAGGAAGTGCATAGTCGTAAGGCGGAAAAATCGCCATGTGTGGACAAGGTCCTTTCCGAGCTGTTTAATCACGGAGGAGAGGCAAGAACTTCAACAATGACGGCACTATGCCAAAATATATTGGAGGAAAACAAGTGGCCCAAGGAGTGGACCCAGTCACTGGTAAACCCCCTACTGAACAAGGGCAACATTAAATTGTGCGTGAATTACCGCAGCATCAGTCATCCAAGCAAAGTCATGCTACGCATCATCCTCAATCGATTGAAAAGTAAGCTCGAGGAACTGCTTAAAAAGATCAATCTGGATTAAGACATGAGCGGAGCATAGTGGATCTGATCATCTACTGAACTCTTCATTGAGAAACATCTGCAACATCAATGTGAGCTCTATCAAAAATTCATCGACTTAAAGAAATCTTTTGCTCGCGTGTGGCATGATGGCTTATGGTCTGGTATGAGAGGAATCAACACTGACGAAGGGCTAGTTCAAATCATCCAAGAACTCTACGGAAACGACAGCAGCGCAGTACTTATTAATGGAAAGCAGACGGGGGGGACTTTTTCAGGATATCAGTGGGAGTCCTGCATGGATGTCTGCTAACGTCCTGTTTAACCTTTTCCTTGAGAAGATAATGCAGGATAATGTCCGAGAAGAGTGCTCTATATCTCCTACACGGCGCAAAAAAATCTACGCGTACATTTAGAGAATGACTGCAACACTTGTTGGTCCATCAGAACCCCTACTGGCGACCGTCAAACGACAAAATATGGTCTGGTTTGGACACGTCACCAGGCACGAATCTCTGTGCAAGATTGTTTTCCATGAGCATGCTAGAGGGAGGTCGACGTTCTGCGGCAAGACCGGTAGAGGGAATGATGATGATGATAATGCTATTGATTTGTTTTGTTGTGTCTGTTTGTATATGTTGATATCGAATTTATCAGAATATTTATGTCCTGCTGGTATAAGTTAAGTTCATTGTATTTTGCATTTTAGTGTTTTTGTTTTAGATAAAAGATTTAATAAAGGAATTCATAGCCAAGTGTTCTTCCTTCAGTTCTAAGTGTTGCAATCTTTAATGCAAAAATCAATGTTAGTGTTTAAAGTTGTGTTTATCTAAAATTGTCATTGATATGTCCCTGTAATTGAATACAAATTGTTAATGTCAAACATAGAAAGATGAATATTACTAAAAAATACATTATGGACATTGCTTTGGGATCAGTAAATATTAATAATTTTTACATATCCTAACGTTTTATTTATGTAGCGTAAAGTAAAGATGTAACACATCTTTATTTTATTAGTTTCACCTTTTATCCAAATAAAGAATACACAAAACATAATTCCAAACATTATGAAAACATTTTTTTGTTTATCCCACCTTCCCAAAACTTTTTTACAGTACTGAAATAATGACTAAATGACAGGCATATATCTTTCCTTATTCCGGTGATTGTTATTATCATTACAAGGAATTAATTTAATGCATCAACTAGATCGAAGTAACCCGATGCAAAACCCCTGTATAAACACTCGTATTATTTAAGACATGGAGCTTGATATTTTGTGGTTGTTGTCGGTCGGGCGTTTTTTAAATGGAAAAGTTTATATCGATGATCATATTGTATCGACTGATGTTACCATTAAGTCGCTGTTGGCTGATTTTATGATTTGTACTTTCATACTCACACAGGCATCTCTCCATTTAAAGTACCAACAGACTCTCAACATTATAACATTAATGATCAAACAGTAATGGTTATTTTTACTTTATAGTCGAGACATATCTTGTGCATAAAGGTTCATGGGGTACCCCGGTTGCTAATGGACACAGTGCGTGTGTATTTTGGGCTTTCTTGTCTATATAGACGTTTGATATTGGCTGTATACTATCCCGAGTATTTAAACACTGCATTATTCGGTTATTAAATCTAATGACATTAGTACTAAGTTCTTTTATTCAAAGCGTTACTAGTTGTTGTGTGTTATAATTGAAGGAGATAACAACGGATAACAACAAAATTACAATTGTGACATCGCGTTCTATGTTCTATTATCATATTTAGCTCCTTCCCACGCGTACGATGTTTAAGATTACACATAGGATTGAGTAAGTAATCCAATACGAATCACGCGCTTTTGAAAGGTCCCTTATTCGCGAAACAAGATAGTGTACTCTGTCTAGTATTAGCATACGGTTCAAAACTGTTTAATAGCGTTGACATTTATAGACCCACTTTATTTACTTCACATGCAGTTAAAATAAGTAACTAAAAATGAAAATAAAATGTTTTCATGGGAGCAATTTGA
Source organism: Dreissena polymorpha (assembly GCF_020536995.1). Classification (NCBI taxonomy): domain Eukaryota; kingdom Metazoa; phylum Mollusca; class Bivalvia; order Myida; family Dreissenidae; genus Dreissena; species Dreissena polymorpha. Next base: position 6,962,716 of record NC_068370.1, on the reverse strand, counting down.
AAGTACATGTATTAAGTATTGTATTAAAGGCAAGATACGTGTTGTCTTTACAAAACTAGGCAATCAATGTTACAATATTACACCGAGAACCGAACTTAACAATAATCAACACAATAATAGTAATCGTTTGCAATTGACACAAAAATCTCCATCGACAATGTGCATTTAAAAGTTCTTAATTGTTAAGCAATTAATAGTAATGTAATATCGTGTACGGGTAGTCGCATGCGCAGTTAGCTATAGAACATTAGAAATCAAAGTACTGACAGTACTGGTGTGACGATGCTTTTGAATAGGATTGATATAAAAGCATCAATTTAAGTTTATCTACATCACCACAATTGTGTATGTGGGTACAAAAAAAAATAATTTGGGTACAACAATTTTGGGAACGAAAAAAATATGCCAACAAAAAATTGGGGTACGAAACAAAATGTTGGTACAAAAAAATTGGGTACGAACAAAAATTTGGGTACGATACAAATTTGGGTACGAAAATAAATTTGGGTACGAACAAAAATTGGGTACGAAACATTTTTGGTTACGGAAAAAAATGGGGGAACGGGGAAGTAGTACCTTAGGGGAACTTGACCCACAATCGTACATTTTCGGCCCTTTCCGACAAACATCGGATAAGTACCTCGAAGGCAATAGTATAAATACACAATTCGGAAGCGGAAATGCGGGCCTACCTATGCGCGTCAAAATGTAAGCGAAATATGTAAACAAAGCGGTAGCCTGTCATGAATGTTTGCATTAACAAAGAAAATCGTGTATTGGTGTAAGTTTTTTGAAGAAATAAGCAGAAAATATATTAAATAAGCAATGGCGATATTTTTCTTAGCCACAAAATTGTTATTAGTTTGATATCACAATATGAAAATGAAAGTAGAACTGTCAAAAATGACAACCTGTCAACGAGTTGTTTTTGCTGGCACGAGAGGGCGATTACATTCAATGTGTTCATATTTTTACCATAGGCTTTGTCAATAACCTTTATAGTATAGGAAGCTTTGTTATTATTTATTGTTATCGTGTAACTGCATGATTGTGTATATGTTTAGAATACACAAAGCAAAAATAATAATAAATATACTGATTGAGCTTATACTAATCTGAGAACTATAGCCAGGTCAATTAAGGACTTAAAATACAAGTGTTTGTCCTGATTTCATGAAGACTTGACCATGCATGTCCTAGATTTCAAAATCAATGCCCTAGTCTGACACATTGGTACCATAAACTTTAAACTATTACCATGCTTCTGAAATTAGTTTTTATCGATATGTAAGGAAATCTAAATCAGGAACTGATTTTCCTTGTTTTAAAACAGTCATATATCAGTTGTGACCTCTCGGTAATGACCCATTTTTGCTTATTTGTCACACCCTTAAAACTTTCCACACTTCTATAATAGCAAATCAGGATTTATGTTATCTCCAATGGTACATTTAAACTTAAGCTCTGTTACAATAGTGCTGGTAAAGTCAAGTCACATATTTAAATCTAGGCCATGTCAAAATCAAAGTGTCAAAGACAAATTAAAGATGCGTTCATTAATAATTGTCCAATTGTTTACTACTGCTGTGAGTTTTTATATAGTATAACTGATGACCATCATGAGTGAGAAAATTCACATTATCATAGTAGATCAGGTGTAGCAGCCTTTTAGATAACAAAGTTGGCTACTGTTCAATGTCGCTTCTGGGGATCAAACCCGCAGCGCAACCTCCTTCAATCAAAGTCGACACTCTACCACTAGGAAGATTCTGAAATTTTCGGATCCCTCCAGAGAAACCAAACCAAAAAAAAACAAAAATTAAGTCAAATATTGCAGACTCGGTTTTATTGAGTCGGTTCATGAGAGATAATGGTGCTCGATTGGTCATTTTTGTCTCGGGTAGTACTTACGTATACTTACATGTAGCCGACAATGACCAATCGAGCGATAATGGAAGGTGCAACATCTCTCACGCCCCCTAGCATCGCCTTAAGCAGTATTGAAATATCAACAGGAAAGTGCTGGAGTCATTGATCCCAAGGGACCAGAAAAAAAACACGTGATTAATCTTCGAAATAAAATCATTTGATTAATGCTAATTCTATTATTAGAGCCAGGTCACAGAAAAAGCGCAGTCCAATCAGTATCGAATTAAACTATTTGTTATTGTCAGAAAACCGCTTTTAAGGAAACAGCTTTCAATCGACCGCAGGCTGATCTGGATCCAAACTGGCCACAATCGCCTTAATGCCTCTTTTACTGTGACACTTTAAAATGATATAAGGTACTAACATAGAAACAAGAAACAGTACAAACCAGTAAAGATTTTGTTTTCAATGTTGAATTTCAGGACAGCTTGGTGATCTGCAAATCCCCTATGATATGTTGATATCGGGTATCATAGTTATTCAATAAGTCGCAAAATGCTCGAATACAATTTATAAAGCAAAATGAGACTTAAATTGATAACGGAAAAAATACCAGTATGCCAGTTTTTCCGTGTCAAGCTGTCAAGATCCAGAAAGTTCTTCATTCACATCGAATATATCCTTCGAATTCCATCAATTGTTGTCATAAGCGGAGATTTAGTGAATAAATAACTCAAATATCCTAAATGACAGTTTCTAAATAGCCAAACAAGCCGATTATTGCTGTAAGAAAGTTTTGACACGAGTGTCAACATTCTCTCATGGGCGCGACCATTGTTGTATGTTTAGGCACGAACGACAACTCTGCTAGGAGAATGTTACCAATGATAATAATCGAGGTAACCGATTAGAAATATCTCAATCGGACTGGCTCGGTCTTTTACATAGGTTGCCATTATGAAGATTTCTTTCATGGTATGATAACTTAGACGAGCTGCTTCGCTGAAGCAGCATCGTCAAAAATCGAATAACTGTAAATAAGCAGTGCTCCTGAGAATCAGGCTTGAAATATCTATACGTATATTTTAAATCAGTTCCATACAAGTTGTCGCAAGTAAATTAATTTATTATGAAGACTATTTACTTCCATACGAAAAGGCTTTTAAAGGATGAAAGCCGATGTAATTCATCAACACCATAATATATTTTATTTTCATAATATCTAATTCTATTTAATTTGTGCCAAAGAATTGTTTTTCACAACAAATGTTATAGAAGTAGATATTATGAAAATAAAATATATGTGATATAAGTAGATATTATCACCCGCAAACCTCTGCTGTTGGGGACTCGTACCAGACCCAAAGTGTCAACTGTGTGACCGTCTCGGCACTCTAGAGCATGTCCTTTCTTGCTGCCCTACAGCTCTGCCACAAGGAAGATACAATTGGCGCCACGAAAATGTCCTCACACCGCGACGACATTTGATCAACTTCGTGAAGCCAGATGAAACTGCACAAAAACAGCCGACACAGAAAACCTCAATCCTCAACGGAGCAACTGGATGGAGCCTGAAGATTAACCTTGACAACAAGCTGGTCTTCCCAAGTATCGGGCAGATAAACCTAAGGACCGACATCGTGTTGTGATCAGAGGCAGGGAAACGACTCATCATAATCGAGTTTATTGTACCTCAGGAAACCAGATGCGATGAGGCTTACGAGAGGAAGAAATCCAAATATACAGAGCTGCTAGAAGCTTGCAACCAAAGAGGCTGGCGTACTTGGTTGTTCCCCATAGAAGTAGGAGCTAGAGGGTTCTGTGCACAATCCGTGTGCCGACTGATGTCAACAGTCGGGTCTACTTGCAGGGATAGGCGGCGGACTATCCAGAAACAAAGCTTAGCTGCAGAGCGGTCGTCCAACTGGCTGAAGCTGAGGCGAGATGATGCAGCTTGGAAGAAGTAAAGCTATCGACATTCACACAGAACATATGATGGCCCCACCCTCCCGAGATATCAATGGTTCAGGGGCGAAACATTGACGACGGAGGGACTCCATCCTGTAGAGTCATCAGGAGATTCATGGGTGGGTGCGATATTGTTTTCAACTTAAACAATGAAAAAAAAAATGAAAAAGTTTGGTGTTGAAAAATAATATATATATATATAACTCACACATAAAATATACATATTGCAACATAAATTAAAAAAAAAACATACAAACAACAACAACAACAACTGAGCTTGGCTTTTGAGTTAGAACTTGCGCTTTTAACCCGCAATGAACATTGAACTGTTAGATTGGCAAGCACCATTCACGCATTTGACTAAATAATTGCTCAAGTGTATATATCGCCTTCGATGTGTTCATGGTTTTAGGATCAAAAAAGGTGCGTTGATTAGGATTATATTAGTACAATGCGTACCAACATCATTCAAAATGAATTATACGATTAGATGGCAAATATTTATTATTTATAACCGCTGGCGATGGCTTTTAGGACAATTAACATGCACGACACATACATGCGTGTCGCGATCGCACCATATAATTTGCCATTTTCGTTCACAAACGTCCAATTTCAACGGAACGTTTTAAATTTCCATACATATTGATTTACACAGTACATTTGCAGCTCGCATGTGTGCGTGGTAATAAATACTATCACGCTGGTAAATCGTGCTTTTAGGAACAGATATATAATACTTGTTAAAGAAAATGCAATTATATTAGTTAACATAGTTATGTATGTTTCTCAAAAGTAGAAGGAACGCCTACATATATTCGTCAAATGACGTTTGCATTTTTTGCTACTGACGTGTGCCATTATTATACCTTCTACTGACGTTTGTCATATTTGTTTCTACTCTTGAAACGTATATGTATTATCCGGTATATGCTTTCGTTTGTTTATGCATGGAAATAATATTTAATAATAAGTTCGTCCGGTAACGCATATACAGTTATGTTATCATTGATTTTTGTGAACACGGACTCATTGTATGCTTTAACACTGACGTTTGCTTCAACAATTGATTTTTTTTGTCGAAGCTTTATCAAAAACCAAAGCTACGCGTTATTTACCGATCGCAATCTTTATGCATGCCTTATTGCCTGCATTATGTCGTACGAAATCTAGAGTACGATTAGCAAAGATTTTGACACAAACCCTACCTGGCGTGGCTGTTCTCCATCATAAAAAGCCTACTGACCTTTTATTTTTTGTGGTCTTGTTACAGTGTTTGTTTACCTTAATGAGTGATATGACTTGTACATTTTATGTGCACCCTTTTAGACCTTAAGTAAGTATTAAGTATTGTAACCATAAGAGAGGTTGATTATTTTTGCAAACAGCGCCAGTACATAAAAGTATAAAACAGTTGATGATCTTGGTTTAATTATAGACTGTAAAACAACCCGAAGGGTGAAAATTTAGGCTGTTTCGTTTTAAATCTTTCATACGCTGCCATAAATGTATGACATAATGAACGCTGTTTGTGTCCGTACACAAACACATATAATGAATTTTTTATAAAACCGCAATTGTATAGAAATACAGAATTATACAGTTAAACATCATCCTAAACACAATTATTTCGACTGTTATTTAAATATGAAATGTTTAGTGGAAATAATGTTAATATTTATTATTATATAAGGTTACAACGTACATGTATTGTGTTCAGCCGCATATCAAATGGAGCTGCTGTGCTCCTTAATAGAAAAACAATCAAATTTATATTGAAACCCCATATTCATCCCCTGGTCTCATAATTACGGCACAATCCAAACTTACTTTGTTTAAGATAAGTGCACAATTGTCTTTACCAAAGATGAAATACAATAGCGAATACAATATAACAAATAACAATTATTACAACTTGTGTTATCACATTGGAATATTCAATTCAAAATGGTTTTTAAACGTCTTAAATCATGTCTAACCGCATACAATCCCCTTAATTTTAAAACAATAATTCGTATGAGACATGAGTGAAATGATAATTATACCACTGACACAATAATGCTGAAAGAAGTGGAGTCTTTGGCTAAATTTCTTTAAATAATATTGTTCCTTATTATCATTTCTAAATTAAATATGAATTATATTTGCTCGGCACGTGTAGTTTTGTACTCTCAGATGGGAGTGCTGCATTTCTGTCAGAAAATATTGTGGTGCTGTAACGATTTTAACTATGCTACTTCCGTTGTGAAGGAAATTAGAGTGAACGTTGATAAGTGAAATAGGTTTACTGCAACCTTCACATCGTCATAGTTTGCAGCATGGTCTGAATTGAGATATCACTTGAAAGAAACAAATGTGCCATTGTCAGGGACGCAACATTTCGCTATCAATTTCTTCTTCCTCGAAAACATAATATTAATCTTTGATCGCGTCTTTTTCAATCAGAGCTTTGTGACAACCATAAAAGACATCTTAAATGCATAACTTGTGCTGTAACATAATTAGCGCTTGTTTGACCATAAATGGTTACTGTTGCGTAAAATAAATGTGTCTTTAGGAACACAAAGAAATATCATAAGGCTTGAATTGTCATTTTTATTACACTCGATATCGAACACGGAAAGACTGACTTAAGTAACATAACGATAATGTATTTCCTTTTATTACTTAACCGAAGTAGACAAATGAGTAAGACAAATATTTTTGCTTGTTATTCTTTGATGTTCATGTTTATGTTTCTTCTACAATGTATAGGTATATGAACCTATATATAACGTGCTGCTACAACGCCTTTTAATAACAGTAACAAGTCCTTATCTTATATTTAGAATCGATCTACCAAGTGTGCATGCGATCACGATTGTTATCGTACGAATGACTAATTAATAAATTCCTCAACAAAATTAAAACTATAAAAAGTATAGAATAACAAAAATAATACACAATAATAATGTATGCATATATGGATAAATATTTATCAAATACACATATAGTTTTTATACCTTGATAAAATAAATGTGTTCATTACAATCAGTATTGCATAAGTATACATGTACATACATAAATATAAACACGCTTGCTGCTTTAGACATTCCACGTACTGCCATCTACACAAATCATGTCAGTTCAAACATAAAAGACAGAGGACTTCGGTGCAAAAGGCGCCATCCATTCAATAATGTCCTTCTTTGCAAACTTACTTGTAACCTTTGTTTGTTTCTGTATTGGCAGGAAATTAAAAATCTAGTAAGTGACAGTTAGTGCGTATTAATGTGTTTTACTTCATGTTTATCGTTATGCATTTCAAGACAAAACATGGCGATGTATATCCTCTCGACAATGTCATGAGTGATAAAACTCATATACAATGCCGTGTTCTTGATTTGCACCGCAATACCTATTTACATGCGTTTGTGTTCGAAATAATAATGCATTTACAAATTTTGAAATTGCTGTGGCCTAGATAAAAGTATGACACTATGCATCATTTGAACACAAACACAATCAATTGTTAAACAGCATCGATTGTTCACTTTACATCCGTGTCTGCATTGTTGAATCACACCTTATATACGATGAAAATGAGTCACGGAAGTTATATATTGTTTCAATTGAAGTCGCTAAAATGTTTGGTTTTGAGGAATAACTATTGTTGATTGTTTATTGCTACCTATAAATGGACTTGTACATGAACATACTTAACTGTCTCTAACATTCCATTCATTTGTAGACTTTCCGAAACGTTTGTCTGTGGTAAGGTTGAATTGCAAGTAAAAAACAAATATGCAAGCTACGTACATTTAATGATTATACACGTCATTGGGGGTTTAAGGGTCGAATTTTGTTAACAATGGATATGAAAAGCCAACTCATACTTTCAGCTAGAATTAAAGCCTTCCACAGTGTATGCGTATGGTCGGCTTAAACGTGTAGATTCATTTGCAGAAGTGCTTTAGCAAACGTGATGAAACACTTCCTAAAATTATCTGATACCGAAAGGATTTACATAATAATTGTTTTGTTTAAAAATTATTAGCTTCTACGATATCTTAAAAGCAGAAAAAACGAAGTAAACTTATAATTATAAAGATTATATTCACAAACAAACGGAATTTAAATACTGAAATATTGCATATGTTCTTTATCTTACTAGACGTTTCATGTGTCACTGTAGTATATTTTATCATACCGCTACGTTGATATATGTCTGAAACAACGTGGCATGATACTTATTTTCTATATCTGTTCAACAGGAACTAGTTATATCAGTCAATGTTTGGAGATAGTTCATATTGCTCGGAACGAAATATAAAGCCGTCATTTCAAGTAAAATTGAATCAGATTCAACAAAACAAACAATTAGATACCAAGATGTTCTATATTTAATACACAAAAAGCAACATAAACAGCAAAAAAAACCACAATATATCAGGCTCGGCAGGAATAAAATAACGGCTCGGCCAGCCTCACTATTAATTTGAGTTCTAAGCCTCGCCTGATATATTACATTACTATCATGCACTAACATGTTATTCTATATTTATAGTAACAATATAATTTTTGTGTAATACAACTGTCACTGATATTATTTTGGTGAAATAAAACCGTTGCGGATTTATTGTATTGAAATACAACCGTTAATTATTTTATCTGGGATAAACAGCCAGTACTGATATATTTTGGTTAAAAAATAAATGTTTCTGCTAATATTTTGGAGACAAACAACTGTTCCGGATATTATGTTGATTTGATACACCATTAATTAACAATTGTGTTGTAATGAAACCGTCACCAATGATTTTTTAGTGTACAACAACTGTTTGTTTTTAATTCGGTGGAATACAAGCGTAACTAATATGATATTGGTGATTTTTTTTATAAATGAAGTTGCCGTCACCAGTATATAAACAAGTAGGGTATTTACACGTATTGTGTTTGTACAATCATACGTGTGTGTCCATTCAAACATTTAAACATATGAACTCGTCCATATAAAGATTGATTAAAAATTATCAAATGACCGTTTTATTAAAACAAATTGGAAGGACAACTTGATTTAAATGGTTAATTTTAAAATGTATTTGTTAGAAATTTCTTTATAAAAACATGAGCACAAGCATAAATCTACATGAGTTTCGTGCAGAATAACATAAATAAATGTGAAACAATATTAGCATTGATATATAATTATTACTGTTACTTTAATTACACAGTCAGTTGCTACTTAATTTAATTACCTGTCAGCTATGTTGTTTAAAATAAACGGCATTCACACCGGAGCTTTTGTTTTAGTTTTTCTTAGCGAATGTTACAATATAAACAATTGAAAATTGCACGTTTATTCACATCTTATGCTCATCATAATTAGTATGCCGAAATCTCTGCATACAGATATCAACGGTTCCGAGCATAGCTCTTAAATATATCTGCAAACACAAGTGCTAATGGTCGAATAAATATATTTCATTACTATGTACGGTTTTTGTTTGTGTTTTTTCAATTATTTTTGCCTACTACACATAATATACAAAGTCAAATTACGTACAGAAAATGCACTGGGTTTACAAATATTCAATTCAAGAATAAATTTGCTTGTGTGTACACATAACCGATATACGTGCGGTCACGGCTAAACGATAAACTTATAGTATCAGAACAAGGATAAACTCGTGGCAACGGATAGCCGCTAAACATGTGATTACACATAGTTATTGTTACGGATAACCGATGGACATATTGTAACTGGTAACCGACATTCTTTATGTAACATATTACTGATAAACTTGTGGTTGCAGATCATTGATAGACTTATAGCTGGATACTACTGAAAGACTTGAGGTTGAATGTAATAGATGAACTAGTGGTTTACGGACGTATGGTAACTGGTAACCGACAGACAAGTTTTTACAAATCACCGTATAACCATTAACGTGTAACGTATAACTGATAAACTTGAAGTTACTGAGAACAAATCGCTAAAATGAGTTTGGTGTTGTTGTAGGTGCGACCAACAAGTCAATTATCTCAGCATAGTGTTTATCCTCTTTCCCCACAACTGTTTCGACCTCTGAAGAATCTTGAAGAACTTTGAATGTTGAAAACTTGAAAGTAAGTCATTAGTATATAAATCATTTAAACAAATATATGGAAGAAATAATATATTTGATGTCAAATACTATTTCGTAAACGAATTTCATGATTTATATTATGTGAATATGCCTTTACACATATGAAAAAACATGCATTTACACATTTGAAATTGCATGCATTTATAAACTGTATAAGCACCTGCAGGTGGAATAAAAACACTCTAGATTTTATATACGAGCCACGATGAACGTAACATGATTAAAATGTTAGTAAATACTTAAGAACTACAAGACGTGTCTTTACTGTAATACAAAATATCAAACCTTATGAACAGCATTTGAAACGCTGCTAGTGTCGCTTTGCCCAACTTGACAATTTCCTGATAAAGAACAAAATGTTTCAACAATCTAAGTAAAACATCAAACAGACATCTGATATGGACAATCTCAACCTCGTATACCGCTTGTTCTAAAATGTTTAACGATTCTAATATATGCGTCTATGAAGTTAATCTCAAAAGGAATTTTCTATATATAAGTTACTCCATGAAAGTAGCAAACTGAAGTCATTAACAAAAGTTGAACTCTTTCATAGACAAAAGTGAAACTATTCGATTTACAGCCTAACCTTGAGATGCTGTAGGGGGTTCATGTTTCAAAACTCCGACTGCAGTAATGTACATCTGATCTATGAATATGTTTTGCTGAGTTTAACATTAATATATATATACTATATAATGTACTACATGAACGTAGCAAACTGAATTCATTAACAAAAGTTGAACTATTTCATAGACAAAAGTAAAACTATACGATATACAACCTAACCTTGAGACGCTGTAGGGGGTTCGTGTTCCAAAACTCCGACTGCAGTAATGTACATCTGATCTATGGATATATTTTGCCGAGTTTAAAAGACATACATAATACCACACTTTTCAATTAAACAATGTGTTTATGCAAACTATCAATGCGATTTTACACTGTAAATAACGATGCATATGTTTAAGAATATATACACATAAACAAAATCCATAAGTATTATAGGAAAAGAAATTCATAGAAGTCCTCTCTAGTATGTTACTTAAGGAAAGTGACTAATTGCCCTACAATACAAAACAATAATAACACATAAAACATTATTAAGGTTGCGGTCACCACCTTGAAATGGTCAATTAAAAGAGCTGTAGGTTTAAAATGGTTAAATGATAGGTCGACCCTCACACGTAGCCCAGAATTTATCACTTACATACTCCATCAAAAACAATGCATCAACCAGTAATCAAAAGTATTACCTTCATTTCGTGTCCTTCGTTTACATACTAGTAGTGAAACATTTCTGAAACATACATGCGGTACAACAGTTTCAAATAACACATACTATAAAAATACACGTTTTAATTGGCTTAATTGAAATATACTTTTCTTAAAAGGTATATAGCATGGTTAACCTCAATATTTAATGATTATGAAAATACAGCAGGAATAATACCTTTTGTTCGCCACAGAGTTTTCTGAAAAATGAAAATAAGTAAACAACGATTTATAGGATGGACGTGTTCCTGAAACAAAGTATTTAACGGCGTGGAGAACGAAATACAGCCATACATCACAACATAATACCGTTACATGTTTGTAGTATAAGCTTTATTTTAAGATTGGAACTCTTTATGCGGACCATTTTAAAATATTTAGTACTTATTAATGTAATAAGTACATTACAAATACCTCGCATTTTCCGTTTTCTGCAAACGCATACGAGTACCGTTGTTGCTAGGAACATTAACGCGCCACAGCCAGCACCAATTAGCGGAAGCAGCACATCCGCATTGAGTGTGGAGACAGAACGGGCAGCTATTTAATATATTTACAAGTTTTTTCACACCTTCTTGCAATATTTAAAGTTGTTTTATATATTTTATGTAGAGAAATATAAATTAATGTATACAATACAATGCACAATATGGTTAGTTGTCTTGTATGTTCTATTCTGTAGTCAGTTAAATGCGTTTCTTCTATTCATCTATCTATCAATAAGAATAAGATATCAAAATGAAACTCAACAGAACCAGCAAAAGAGAAAGCTTATAATTACCCTCGCTACATTATAATGACAAGCCGCAAATTGAATTACACTCGCTGGATCTACATTGTTATTCATAAATATATTTTTTTAATGAAACACATATTGGAATCAATCAATGTATTGTCATACATTTAACTTTTATAATTGTCTGCTTTTCTACGTACGGTAATAACGGTTATCAAATAAAAAGTACGGGTATATGTAAATATTGTTTCTCAGACTTCTGTTAAGCTTATGCTTTTGCAATATAAATGTGATAAAAAGTACGTTTTAAATAAAATGAGCCATCTCGTGAAGTCGTATAAATAATCTCGAGCATTTAAGGTGTAAATATCATACATAAATTAAGGCAAAATGTTTCATAGTGATCATGTATTCGTTCGCTTAAAAGTTGATACATACACATAAAAACAATATTTAAACATTGAGCAACCTAGTACCTTTGATCCATTGTTTTACTGAAACAGCGTCTACATGTTAATTAGCTTACATGATTTTTCGAGTACCGCAGGTGTGAAGTATATCGACACAGTTGTGGAATTCCCTAATTCATTGCTGGCATATGTAATTGCAGTGTAGTTTATGTTGGAATCTAACCCAGTCAATGTGCACGAAAATGTATAGTTTGTGGGAACATCACTAATCGCATCTACTTTGATCCATTCCGAAGCGTGTATGTTTTTGTAAAGGAGTATTATTGACTGTGAGATGCCACCGCTATATCCTGCAGTCGTTGTTAGAATGACGGAATGCAAAGCTGTGCTTTCATAAAACAACAGCGGTGCTTCGGGCTTATCTGATGCGACAAAGAATACATAACCCAATAGGGAAGTACACAGTTCAAAGACAATTTCTTTCTTTTCAGGTTAAGGTTAGTAAAACGAAAGGAATGCCAATCATGGATGATTTTCGTTGGTTGTATGTGTTTATGATGGTAGTTCTAGACTTATCCTGAAAACAAATAAACTAAATCCGTTTTAAATAGTTAGATATCATGAGAATATTGAACTAACGTATTGTATACCTTTGATCACGACGAGGAACGTCTGATTCCATGCGTCACAAACACCATTTTGCACAGTCAACACATATCGCCCAATATCATGCTGAATGAAATCTGAAATCGTTAGATTCGACGTTAAGTCAACTATCGAAACGTTTAAGTGCCCTTCGTCAACAAGTGAGAAGCATTGTAAATGTCCAATCGATTCTTCAACATCACATTTCTTCCAAACATAGTCTGAAGGTTGTGGTTCTGGATTAGAAATCACTGTGAAGCTCAGTATAACAGTTGAATGTAGGGTAGTCGTGAAGTTGAGCTCTGAAAGCATGTTTGAAGCAGGTCGTGGGGAGCCTTAAAGAAAACCATCGACATACACAAATGGGATATATATAAAAACTTTCACAATTAAGGGTGAATTTAAACATGACTTTACTAAATATATCATTAAGATCGTACATACAAGTTGTATAAAAATAATGTGCATATATATTAATGTATAAGGCAACTAAAAAACAAAATCATACACATAACGAAAACGTCGATGTCTTTAGATGTTGACTCTTCTTCGTTTATGATATTCCTGGCATAGCACGAATATTTTCCCGTGTGTGCGCATGTCATGATTTCCTTATTTCCGAGAGAAATCGCATTTCGTTGCTTTAGTACACGATTGGTGTTCTTTATTCGTATCGTTGGACTAGGATTCCCTGTGGCGTTACATCTGAAGGTCACGCTTTTGTTCTCATTTACAACGACAGAGTCACTGTGTCCCACAGCCTCAAAGTTAATTACACTCGCTGGATCTACAGTGTTATTTATAAATATGTTTTTAATTTAAACTGATTAAAACTATGGGAACCAAAATTTTTTCAAAAAGTAAACTTTCCTATTTTACATCTTATTTACGTACCGTAATAAAGTTATCAAATAAAACATACGTGTATATATGCATATTGTTTCCCAGACTTATGTCAAGCTTATGCTTTTAACATATAAATGAGCATCGCTCTGTGAAAAGGGGGATTAAAGTGTCGTCCAAGATTAACCTAAGCAGTCCGCACTATTTCCGCTTAAATGATATTTTTCGTTTAAAGAGAGTATAGTTTTAGCAAAAATCAAGTTAAGGTGCAAAGTGTCGTCCCTGATTAGCCTGTGCAGACTGCCAAGCTAATCTGGAACGACACTTTACGCACATACCTTAAATTCCCTTTCCACAGAGCGAGAAAATGTAATGAAAAGACAAGACAACTACTTCGCAAATAAAATGATTTCTCTCGCGAACTCGTATAAATGAGCTCGAGCTTACTTTGAGGAGTATATAGTATACATATATAAATATCTACAATGTGTGCCTTGTTACATGCCATTAACTTTAAACGTACGAATTTAATCTACGTCCCATTAAAAACAAATAGAAGTAAATCATGCAATAATATTAGACACTAATCACTTACATTCAACATTTAAATGGAATGAATGTTCAGAGTCGCCGCTGATGGAATGATTAAACGAATCCGTGATCAAATATCGTAATTTGCAGGTATAATTGCCAGCGTTCTCCCTTCTGACTTCTGTCCAGTATATTGTGTTGTGGCTCTCTGACCAATCCTCGTCTCCTTGCCTCAGCCACGTGATAACCGTGTTAATGTTTTGTTTTGTACATGGTTTATCTGGAAACATTACAATTATTTAGATTTTCTGTATTAATTATATTATGAAAAAAAGAAAGAATAATGCCGACATCATCTTACTAGTGGTCAAATTTCCTTCTTTTTAGTTTTACCAGATTTACATGATAATGCCGATGTAGAAATATCATTCAGTAAGTCTAAGATTTTAAATTTTAGGAATAATTATTTTACGTCAATAATAAAGCAAATATGAAAGATAAGATGGAATTTTGATAAAGTTTTAACTTACGTAAAACATTCAGATTTAGATGTTTGCATTCAGATCCATGCTCCGGAACACCAACTGCTGGTATCATGTGGTTCTTGGCGCAACATTTGATTGTCGTGTTTTGTAATGCGCCAACATTACGGATTTGTAATACGTGATGTTCAGTCGTTCTATTCAACAGTTGCCAATTAATCTGAGGTGATGGTTTTCCGACACTAGTACAGTAAAAGTCATAGTCTTTTCCCTCGATGATGGTGATACTCTTTAGAATGCGATTACCGTTGTAACTTATGGTTGGTGCCGTTGGTGGTGCTAATACATAATTATGTTAAAATATAAGTATTCCTAATACATGTGTTATAATACAAATATACGTTTCCAACACACATGCATAACAATATAATGTCAACCAAACTTATCACATTAAGTAGGTAATCAAAAAATATTACTTTCAACAAGGATTGAAATATAAATAAATCTTACTGAGAATTTCCAAATTTAGATAATTTTCGTTTCTCCCATATCGCTCGTAGTTGTCTGAGGCTTTCATTTGATTTTCCAAAGTACATGTGAATTTCCCATCGCTATTGCGGCCAATGTTCGTAAAGTTAAGCCACGCCCCATTTGTTTGAGAACGTTCATTGTACCAATTTACTGCGGCCAACGGGTTGCTGTCACCGCAGCACTCTACGGAGATGTTTGTTCCTTCTATTACACCAACAGTGGTTGAGTTTATGTATTGTCCGTGTACTTTGAAAACGGGCTTGTCTGGTCCATCTGAAAACCCGTGCAGTTTTAACAAATGACATCTATTGTTACGCACGTGGGGCATTTATGTTCAGACAAGGTTTTCGAATAATCACGTTTTAAACAATTCAGTTCAAACCTATTTAGTTTAGCTCGATTGCATCGAAAGCCAAAGGCTCATATGTCTCGAGTCCGGTTTCTGGGCCTAGAACCAGTACTTGGTGTCTTGGTGTTAAAACAGTTTAACTCTGGGACAATATATACAAGTTTTGTTTTTTCGTAGTAAAGCGTTGAATGCAGCCATTCTGTGTAGTTATCACATTATTATTATGATGAATACGGATAATAACAATTCAAAGAAACTTTTTTAAATGTACAATATATGTACGTAATATTCCAGTTGATCATAACTGTTATGAAATGCCAATAGAATATAAAAATAAGCAAAGCATGTAAGTATGCTGTTTAAACAAATTTCTAGTAAGAAGGCTTGATTAGTTGACCATTAACATGAAGATATACTTACATAACACTTGTAGTCGTGTCTTCTCTGAATATTTATAGCTAGTATCATTAATTAACTGTGCTGCACAGTAAAGGTTACATCCATGGTGTCTTCTTTCGGGAACAAAGCAAAGTGTACTGTTTACGCCCTCAGTTACTGATGCCTGTGATTGTGTTAGCGCGTTAGATCGATCACTATTTTCAAGATACCACCAGAACAATGCCACAGCAGTATCTGAACGTTGACACGTAATATTGAACGCTTTTCCAGCAATAACAGTGCATCCTCTATGGCACGGAGTCAGTTTAAGCACAACGCCATCTGACGAATTTATAAAGACACCTTCAAAAGACAATTTTTAAATGAAACATATTGTGTTATATATATTAATGTTGATGGTTTTATGCTGTTTATTATTTATTCTATATTTAATAATTGTTTCATTATTCTGGACGCGGTACGGTGTCAACCTATTTTATTGCTTGGACCATTCAAAGGCCAATGCTGCAGCTTTATTGATGCAGTGCGAAGTCGTAAGGCAGGAAATCCTCCGGGTGTGGACAACGTCCTTTCCGAGCTGATTAAGCACGAAGAAAGGCAACGACTGCAGCAATGACGTCACTATGCCAAACGTTATGGAATGAGTTGAAATGACCCAAAGAGTGGACCCTTTCACTGGTAATCCGCCTACCGAACAAGAGCAAGAGTAACCTCAAATTGCACGAGAATTACCGCACCATAAGCCTCATTAATCATCCCAGCAAAGTCATGCTATATATCATCCTCAGTTCTCATTTCACATTTGAATGTTTATTGCTATGTGGCCTCCGGCCCTTGAAAGTACAAATAAAAGCATAATTCGACAAAATTTCAATCACGATGTATAAGCAAACATACGTATGGAATGGTCCACAATCGATTGAAAAGTAAGGTCGATATTCTTCTGGAAGAAGTGCATGCTGGATTCAGATGTGAGCAGAGAACAGTAGACAGAGCTTAAACTGCAATCCTCATTGAGAAACACCTGCAATCCAAACGTTAGCTCTTCCACAACTTCATCAATTTAAGAAAGCTTTCGACCGCTAGTGGCATAATGGCAAACGACATGTTATATGAGGATTCAACATTGATGAAGTGCTGTTGCGAATCATCCAAGATCTCTACGGAAACGCCAACAGCAAAGACCTTCTTTATGGAGAGCAGGGATATTTCTACAGGACATCAATTGGCGTACTTCATGGATATATGCTCTCTCTCTCTCCCGACCAGTTAAACATTTGCCATGAGAAAATAATGCCGGAGCCCCTCCATGACCAGCACACCTCTATATCCATCGGTTGTATACCAATATTCAATTTGAGATTCGCTTATGACATTGACCTCATTTGTGGCACCAGCAGTAAACTCTATAACCGAGCAGGATCATACGGGATGGAGGTAATTAAGGTGAAGATCAGAGTGAAAAGCACTACCAACACCAGTGCAGACATCACATCATGAACGACAATAAGCTAGAACATGTTCCCAGCTTCATGTAGTGTGGCGCAACCCGGTCCACGGATGGTACTAGAACCGTTGAAGTCCGAATAAGACTTGCCATTGCAAATGCAGCGATTACCAGACTCAGCAGGTAATGGACAAGCTGTTCGATCAGCTTCCCCACCAAGTACAGGCCTTTCAAGTGCCTTGACGTTTCCTTCCTACTGTACGACTGCAATACCTGTACGCTTCACACGGACACAGAACGCAGGATACAGGCATTTGAACACAAATGCCCCAGAAGACCGCTCCGCACCTCCTGAACGGAGCACAAGACCTACGAGTAGGTCTGGTCTTGAATATGACTGCAACACTTGTTTGTCAACGAGAGCCCCTTCTTGCGACCATTAAACGACAACAACTTGCTTGGTTTGGACACTTCATTAGATACGATTCTCTGTTTAAGGCTGTTCTCCATGGGCATGCTAGAGGGAAGTCGACGTCGACGCCGTGAGAAGAAAAACTGGATGGACAATGTGAAAGAAGGGACATTCCTTCCCATGGATGAATAACCCTCAGCAGCACAAAACAAATCTGACTGGAGGTGAATATATCTGTACCGTCGTTCATTATTTACTCACAACGGCCACACCGGTCAAGGGGATAATGACGATGATGTTATTGATTTGTTTTGTTGTGTCTGTTTGTATGATGTATTGAAATCGATTTTATCAGAATATGTATATCCTGCTGGCATCAGTAAAGTTTCATTGTGTTTATACTTTAGTATTCGTTTTTAAATAAAAGATTAAATAAAGGAATTCATAGCCATGTGTTCTTCCTATTGCTATCTGTCATGCAAAAATAAATGTTAGTGATTTAAGGTGTGTTTATTTAAAGTTGTCATTGAAATGTTCCTGCAATGGAACACACGTTGTTTATGTCAAGAATAGCAAGATGAATATTTTCAAACAATTAAACATGGACATTGTTTTGGAATCAGTAAATATCAATAATGTAAACACATCCTTACGTTATATTTATGTAACTTTAAAGTACAGATTAGAGATGTAACATATCATTATTGCATTAGTTTCACCTTTTATCCAAATAAAGAATACACTAAAAATAATTCCAAACATTGTAAAAACAGTTAATTTTTGTTTATCGCGCGTTCCCAATCCTTTAAACAGTACTGAAATGATGAATACGAGACATTCAAATATAATTCCTTATTCCGGTGATTGTAAGTATCATTACAAGGAATTAATTTTATCGATTATCAAATAATATCGACTTATATTACCACTAAGTCGCTTCAGGCTGATTTCATCAATATTACTTTTGATACTCACCCTGGCATCTCTCAACTTCCTTTTAAGTACTAATAAGCTCACAGCATTATTATATTTATGGTAAAACAGTTATGAAGTTTTACATAATAGTCTTGATATATATTCTACATACAGGTTCACGGTGTACTCCAGATGCTAGTGGACACATTGCGTATTTATGTTTCGGCTTTCTGAATTGTTTGGGAATAGGAGGCTTACCATCATAAAGCACAACATGTTATCATGTACCTGTAGTTCTTCTAGTGTTGAAGCTAAAGTTTAGCGTCGTTAATATCTAAAGACTATCAGTTATCATGCTGTCGGGAACGGGAACCGAACCCGGGTCGCCTAGGTGAGAAGCCAGTGTACCAAACATTGTGCTAGCACAACATCCTTGACATACATTGAACTTTCAATGTTTATGAAAATATTGTAAACACAGAATCAACATTGAAATAAAACTGCATAAACATAATGTATTTATAAGATTCGTTGACAAGTGATCGACTTAAAACGCATTGTCAGCAAATGATTGTCTTTTGAAGAAGGCGTTAGAAGCGCGACATGTGCTCATTCGGGTAATATTACACACAAACCATCAACATTCAAGTAATGCTAAAATGTGATTATACGTTTACTGAATTGTACGTTATTTAGTTGATGAATTCATTATGATGTAAAAATATAGTATTTATTGTAAATAACAAATATATTTACCTTTACATATATATATATATATATATATATATATATATATATATATATATATATATATATATATATATATAAATATACATATATACATATATGTTTCATTCAATAATCATTCATCATTCTTAAAATAAGACTGTCCGATTTTTTATCGCTTTGATTGCGCGTGCGTGCAATATATTGTGTATTGACAGTTCGGCTTTTAATTAAATTAAAAATTTCCATAATTTTCAAGTCAACTGCAAACTTATCTTTCATAAAAAGTCATTAGAATATAAACTATGTTGAAACTAGACTCATTGCTGACTCGAAGAAACCGTTTTATTAAGCCCCGCATAACATATGCTTATAATAACATTCTTAATATTGACTTCGTAGTTCTTTACTTACATTATTTTACTTTGTGTATAAGATAAAAAAGACTATTTAAAAATTCTGTGTACAATACTCGTTGTATGTGGGTACACGCAAAAGCTGGCACGCTCACTAAGGACTTGCACATCAACTGTTATCGCCCTTATATATCACCACATTTTAAGCATCGCTGTTACATAACCATATATTATTTATAATACATGTTGTTACAAAAGTTATTCTGCATTTACAGGTGATTTAATTTAACTTGATTTAGTTAGTAGTTTCAGTATGTTCGGAAAAACAGAACATTTTTGTAATGAAACTGTTTAAACTCCGTTATCAACTTAAGTACATAGAATGTCACATAGAGGATATTATTCATAAGATTACTGCATGTCGACTGAATAACAATTTATACTCAAATGAAGTACATTACTCGTTGATATGATCTGTGTCTTTTGTATTTGTATTCACGCAATCACTAATCGTGATGGTATTTTCGTCAGGATGATCTGTCATGGTATCATTTGATCCACCATTATCCCATATATGTACGTAGTCTGGCGCAGCAACATCCTTCGCGTCAGGAATGACCTTGGCATTCACCGCTGAACCATATACGAAGATGATGTCTTAGCCAATTCATCACTGGTAGCAGGAGTAAACGAATGGGCTTTCTTCAGCGCTTCGTTGCTGTTCATTTCACCACCTCTTGGAGAGTTTGGCTCACTGTTTGCTGACTTTCGTTCTTGTGAAATGCTTTTCGGGCCCGATATAGTGTTCAACCTCGATTTCAAAACATTGAGCATTTCCATGGAAGCCTTCCAGGAGTCAGTGGTGGTCCATCGGGAAATTCTCCGCGTGCTGATTGTGCTCCGTATCGGAGTCTGAGGAGCGTCCTCGTCGTTGACCCTGTAACCACTGTTGATGAACCCAAAATGAACAATAAGCATTATGATGGCATGACCACGTGAATTTAAAGAAATGTTTTGAGTATGTATTATGTCAAAAATACACACTTAAGAATACACAATGTTGTCAACGACTTACTTAGTTTCAATAACATATAATATAGCATGTGATATCAGACGAGGCGGACATGGCGTAGGAAAAGGCAAGGCTTGCTTTATCTCATTTTCACGTTGACTACCAGTACAAACACGAATTTCATGTTTGGTTGAATTTGTGACAACAAAACCATTTTTATATGCAATTGTTATTTCAGACACTTAAAAACGGAAAAGTCAATGTATTGTAAGTCATGGCAGGAATTGACAAAGCACACTCCTGCTGAACCAAGTTACAATGAGAAGTGCGTCTGTACGACAACGCGATACGGCAGCATTACTACAACGGTTGCGGCGTCTTTCCACAGTTTGTTGACGATACGGGACGTTGTTAAAATAAAAAATAATAACGGTAATTTTGAATAGTTTGTGTATTTGTAAGCCGACGTTTATTTTAATACGGATATTGTGTTCCTCTTTCACAACTTACCATGTAATTTATTCCTATGTTATCGATAAAATTGAAGTTTTACAGACATGTACAGACAACTCATAAAATCATTGAAATATTATTCGAAGTCTAACATTAAACAGAGCAAAATGCAAACAAACGTAAGCAAGAACGAATATTGAATCTATCTTATCATGTTCTGTCTCAAAATTTACTGCATGTAAGTGTAACGAGATTAATGTTGATGAATTAAAATGTTACGGCGTCTTACACAGAGTGTTACAGTGCATTTACTACAACATGTGTAAGGTAACGGTATAGTATCGACGAGTACTAGAGGTTTCGGTTAATAACAAGTTCGGTAAATTGTATTTATATTGTAAACATTGTGAAGGGTTTGGTAAAATGGATCTTAATTGAGGTATACCTACAATGATGGTGTTAATGACACCTACTATTGGCTTACAATAACATCAGGGGCACATATTTGCAAACTGGTGATTCATTTTTAATTGATTAACTATGCCTACAATAAAGAATTTAGGGGCATGAATGAGCTACCACCGAACTTTTTAAAAATAGTAATTTTAGGTACCAAATAAAAAAATATAGATTGAATTTAAAATGTAACTTTATTGAAAGTAAATTTACGATTTAAATAAATCAATACTATTTTTGGTGCATTTAAAAAAATATATCATAGTATAATAAATGTTGATTTAAAGACTGAATTAATGAAAGATCTTCAATTTATATTAATGCTATTAACAAATGTTCAAACTAAAATATTGTAGTATTGATTTATTAAAAAAAAAACATATACAAATATTAATGAATTTGCGATTCTAAGATTAATTCAGTCTTTAAATAAATATTTTTACTATTATTTTATCTAAAAATAAGTGTATCAAATCTTAAAAAAATGTATTATTGATTGATTAAAAAACGCCATAAAGAAATACAAATAAATATTACCAAAATGAAGTCTTGCTTTTAAATGACCTTAATATGTTATTGAATTCACCACTTTCGACGTGTGAAATATTTTCTTTATTCCTGTTGAATTCTTTTCAGTAATTGAGGTAATTAGTAACTGTTGTTGTTGCAATCAATGGTGACCTCCATACTCACGTCCAAAATGCTACTTTCGTGGAACAAAATCTCCATGGTTGTAAATTTGACTTCCTGCAGGCGCTGTAACGCTGTAAAGAAGACACCGTAACATGTCTTAGTCGTAAGAGAAGATACCGTAACATGTACACGGAGTTGACATGCTACAACTTTTTTGCAAAATCGGATATAAATTACCAATAATAGTATACACATGGGCATCACATGTTTTAAAATAGAGTGAACGTTATACAAACCATTGAAAATAATCATCGTGACAGAAACTGCAAGCAAGAAACAATTTATTGGATTTTCTATGTTTTGAGATTGAACTTCTTTCTTTTATCGTGATTTCTGGATAGAAAATGCCAGCGATAGGTTAGGTAGCGAGTAAAGACACATTAATAAATGATAATAAATGCCACATCCCGTTTTACGTGTAAGTTTAAACAAAGAATTTACCTGTTTAAACGCGTGTGTATGTCTATAACTGTCAAGACGCTGTAACGGATTGTAGTTATGACGCCCTATCGCGTTGTCGTACAGACGCACCTCTCATAATAACGTAGTTTAGCGGGAGTGAAACATCTTAACTATGTATTTAGTATTTTTCTGTGTCGATATTATTGAATTGTATATCATATGCACTTTTTTGCTTTGCTTCTTATAAGAATGACACAGAAAAAGGAAATCACTTGCATCTTTTAAGTAAAAGAGGTCCACAATTCTTCTTTTGATGAAATCTGTCATGTTTTTGTTTTTACATTAACAACGTATTAAGTATATTTGTGTTAAGTTAAATGTTTATTATTACTGTTTTATCATTTTTGTTCTATTAAAGTGTGAAGCAAATGAGTTCCAAATTTGTATTTGTATTAATTTTTTCTATAGATGAATGCTCATTTCACTCATATTTTACATTTTGTATATACTTAAATGATACGTTATACCGTATACTTATTCTATATAAAGGCTCTGAGTAAAATATGAATAGCTAAGTGAGTTTAGATTTTAACGACGTAAACGACATTCCACGCATAAGAAAAATTAGTTTTAAGTATGGGCGGGACTAAGCAAACATAGAACGCTGCACATGAGGATGATGAACTCAAAAAAGGGTGGAGTTTAAAAAATGATATGGATTGAAGGAGCTTTACAGGTCATCGTCAGTTTTCCATCCACAATCTTTCATTACAAAGTATATAATATTGCTATGACTTTGTTATGACTGTCAATGCATTTCATATGATAAGTTTTATCATTTAATACACTTCATGAAAGGTGTTTCCGGCACCGCGCTAAGCAATATTCTTAGGACTGACCCCCCCCCCATGCTCTCAATGAGGTTATATAGAATAATTGTAATTACTTCATATGGTTCATGTCTGATTAATTGCAAATATGATAGTACAATATTTTATTTTAATTGTAAATCGAGGAATTAAACATACGACTTTTAAACCATATATTATTCACCGCAGATATCCAACAACTTACGTTATACTGTGTTTTGTTGCAAGTAATGTGTGTATGACGTTATCACTGTGTCTCCTACTATAATTTGTCTTTCTATCGAAGAACATGGTCAAAGCATTAACATTATAGGTTACAATATACTAAATCTTTTGGGAGTGCAATGCTATACTCTTTAAAAACCTGAACATCATTTATAAGAAGACACAATTTTCTGTGTGGGCACTTGCCATGACTTTATTTTAGAATGTTTCTTTGTGCATGTGGTAGGGAAAACATTGATGTTTAACAGAAATTCAGTCATTTGCTTGAAGGTTAAAGACTACATGAGACTTTGACAGATGGCGGGAAACCCTCATCCACTGGTACGAACCCGGTAAATTGATGGCTGTAAAACAGTGACCGCTGATTCGCATCGAGTTCTTTCTTGCAAAACGCATGACCCCCCTTTTTTATTGTCTAAATCATTGCGGCTTGGAATGCTCTTTAAGAAAAGGTATGGTTATGGGGGTCTCTATGCGCAAAAGTTTGACTTTATTTTTTGTTGAAGTTATTGCTTTTACATTGAATTTGTGTAGGAAATATTTTGGTATATTGTAACCTAAACTAGCTTTAGGTAAAAATGAAATATCATCTGCAAGTAACAAAAGAGAAGAAAATAAGTGCCTTAAATGCATGAATTCAGATAATTTGACCTGGAATAGTTGTTTTTCAAGTTAACTTTCACCCTGATATATCCAAATAAGGGCTAAATTGCTTTCCGACTTGAATTCAAAGGCATATTGGTTGACCGTGTAGCGTTAGTGTGCTGCATGAAGTCAGAATTCAACGCCAGGGACTCCGTGATCCAGTAACGCAACAATAGCTTGTGCATAAAGCATGAACATTCAAACAGAGCCCCATTTCACCGACATGGAATGGCGGACATTTTTACAGTTTGGACAGTGCAGCAGACACTTTATTGAGGCGGCCTTCATTTTTAGTACAATCATGAACATAACAATGGTTTATTACTTCATATTATTCATAGAAATACACTAAAAATACTTAAAAGCATGTTTTTTGCCATTTTTTATCTATTTTTTATTGGGAATTTTGACTTTCAGGTAGAGGAATGTCTGCGACTAAGCCGAGGGCCACTGGATAAGGGTTGTTGATGGCAAAACAGGAATAATACTAAATTATTATCATGTACACAAGCAAATAAGCATATTTATGATGCTTAAGATGTTAAATACTGTCATAATCAGGTTTGTGGTCACTCAAACCCTTGCCGTCATGCAATTCCCCGTGCAGTTTGTATGGATAGTTCCGCGTCCTGACACGTAAAGCTTGTGCTTTGTTGGCAGCAGAAGTTGGCACTTAACAGATTTATCCTTGTTCCTAAGCATGTATGCAGTGCATCTGAGTTGATATGCTACTTGTAACCCTACAATTAGCTTGTGTTTGGTATTGTTTTCTCACAATATGCTTACAGTCATGGTCCCAGCTTGAAAGGATGTGGCGTCCGACTTAAACATAGGATTGTTGTAGCAAGTGTCCCCTTCATATTTTACCTAAGAGGGATCTTTCTTGACAAAATTTGGCACTTTCAGCAACCAGTTTAGTTTTTTATTTGGTACATGCTTCTCTCATTCAGTGATTTAAGGGAAGTATTGACCTTATTTGCTTGTCTTTGCATACAAAGGTGACATGGATCAATGATATTTGTTGTGTTGAGAATTCTGCGGGAAGCTGTGTCCCCAGAAGATGTACTAGAAACCTCTTTCAGGAAGCCTGCATTGATCTGAGCTGCCTTTCTGCCCCTGTTACTTCATAGAACTTCATTTCTAAGCTTATAATGCTCTCCAACATATATGTATCTTGTTCATTTTAACCTTTCCTTTCAGTCTAAACCCCCAAAATGAGCATTTTTGTCTTTCGCTCAGTTATAAACGCCCATTTTGACCAGATTGCCACCATAAAAATAGTCAAAAGTACTTATTTTGTGCCCAAAATATGAAATTTTGTATTCTCTTGAACCTCTGAATGACAGCTGTCAGTGCATATTGACCATCTGCTGCAGTTTAAAGGCACCCATGGCATTTTATGCTAGAATATATCATTGGCGAATGGTAAATAAATGGGCTCCGAGCAACAAGGCGCTTTCAAGATTTCACACTTTTATTAGTGTGAAACAACAAGTTATAGGAAGCTTATTGATTTCTACACTTCAAAGTATCTTTGGTCTCTCATTATTGCTTATTGGTTGTTTGTCTTGGATGAAATTGGATTTTTTTGCTTTGAAATTGACATTTTTGGGGGTATTTAAAAAAACACACACACAAAAAAGACATTATCAAAATTGCTTGGAGTGAAAATATCTAACAAGTTCATTCTTTCCCGACCCCGCATAAGCCCCACGTGCCTGTCCATATGGTTTGTTTTGGTATTTTGTTGCAGATATTGAACACAACAGCTTTAAATCTTAAAGGGACGTTTAAGCTTTAACAGGCCTTAAATCGCCTTCTTCGGACCAAAAACACCCGCATGTGAAAATGTGATCTAAAATGGCCAAATGGACAGATAATCCAGCCAAACTTAATATATTGGTGCAATATGAATAGGAAGATAATAATATGCAAGAAAAACACATTTTATTCAGAACATATTTTTCCCTTAGGTTACAATATACTAAATCTTTTGGGAGTGCAATGCTATACTCTTTAAAAACCTGAACATCATTTATAAGAAGACACAATTTTCTGTGTGGGCACTTGCCATGACTTTATTTTAGAATGTTTCTTTGTGCATGTGGTAGGGAAAACATTGATGTTTAACAGAAATTCAGTCATTTGCTTGAAGGTTAAAGACTACATGAGACTTTGACAGATGGCGGGAAACCCTCATCCACTGGTACGAACCCGGTAAATTGATGGCTGTAAAACAGTGACCGCTGATTCGCATCGAGTTCTTTCTTGCAAAACGCATGACCCCCCTTTTTTATTGTCTAAATCATTGCGGCTTGGAATGCTCTTTAAGAAAAGGTATGGTTATGGGGGTCTCTATGCGCAAAAGTTTGACTTTATTTTTTGTTGAAGTTATTGCTTTTACATTGAATTTGTGTAGGAGATCTTTTGGTATATTGTAACCTTATAGTACTGATAAGATTGGTTTTATGAAGTCGCTATTGAAAAATAAATTTTAAACAAATTTAAAGTCAAGTTGAATGTTAAAGAATTAAATCATTATATATCCTTCCGTAACGCCAGGTAACATAGTGAATATCAATTTAACACTCAATTGTATGTAAGTATTGTGTTCTTTACCACGTTGATATCTTTATAAAATACAATGGATTAAAAAGCATGTGATACTAACCCGGTGCAAATGTGGCTATAAAGTGCTATTTCCGCTTCTGTGGACAGTTCTAAATAAAACTAGTGTATATTGAAACGTTCAGATAAGTAACCATGGAGTATGCTCATTGACAACTTCAAGAAATATATTTTAACAATTAAGTTTCGATAATCTATTCAGTTTGTAAGAAATTATACACAGCATAGTTCATGACTAGTTATCACATTGGTTATAAATGCGAGTCAGCGTGGTATGAATCTAGGCTAAACCAATAAGAACACTACGTTTCGTTCATAACGCACGGTAAAGTATACATTCTATCCGCACCAGGCGCTCCCGAACAACAACATATTAACATAAATTTTTCACACAAGTATTATGTGTTACATGCCTGTGGTAATAGATTAAATTCGGAACTCGCGCGCTTCGGTTTTTTCCGATTTCTGAGCGCGCGCGGGAGGCACAAACATTGTCATTAATACAGCAATGACCAGTAACGTCTATATCCGATTTGCTTTCCATTCAGTAGTGGATAATACGTATTTAAACGATAGTAGTGTTTCTTTTAGGAAATGTCACAATTCAAGTAGTTTGTTGTTCTTACTATTACTATTTTTATTATTAATAATTACATATAACAAATCTAACACTGATATACATGTATGTCAGACGTTTAATACAGGATTAAAGTTTAAATACACCGTTCAGATGTACAGCCGCCTATACGAATGGGTCCAGTATCTAACAACCTTAAAAGACATGAAAAACAGACTTTGTCAGCTGGATGGTAATGAAGGAGCCTTTACAAACCGCTTGACATATGCAATATTTCTTCTGAAAAACATTATTTATGTTCTTGTTGTTTACGACATGCTTTATAGATATATCAAATAACAGTAATACAGTAATAAAGCTCGTTAGTGATGTGCCTTCTAATCTAAAGGTCTTAGTCTTAAGCGAATAATTGTCTTTACTTTTAAGATTAGATTAAAGAAAAACATCACAATAGAGCTATATTAATAGACATATAAATATCAAACTGATATGGAACGATATATTAGTTCTAGTTATACAAATGGACTGAGGATAGTAAGGTTTTTGTTGTTTGGTACTTGCCTATATGATTTTAAATATATTTGAATAGTATAATATATATACGATGGAGTCAATGTCTTGGTAGTTTCGTTGACAAACTACCATTAAAACCGTATGCCCACGCCTACGCACAGTATGTGCAATGGCCTAGTTACGTGACCAAAGCTGTTTACATGTACCTGCAGCATTCTATCGTGTTACATAGTATTCTTACAAATTAAACACGATCGAGATTAGTTTATCTAAAGAAAAATGATTGAATCCTGGTATGTTTATCAAATTTAACGAACGTTTGGGCAGAAAAAGTGGTGTATACTATACAGTGATGATAGAAATTATTGAGTTACTCTCTTTGAAAATATGCTAGTCAGCTTTTGTTTGTACCTACCGCGCGTGCTCAGATATCGGAATAACCCAGACTGGTGAGTTCCGAATAACAACTATTTCAAAACAACTGATGCCATTTCAGTGCGAATTGAATTATTGTCGGTAGGCAGTGACTTTTATAATATTTAGATAATCGAATATCAGTGATGAGGAAATTAATATCAAATCGAATAGAAATTAAGTAAGTTTTATTTACATTTTGTAAAGGAAAAATTATTTAACAAACGTCGTGTCGATACAAATGTAGGATAATAAGCTTCATTTGTATGTTAATCTTAGAAATAATATAGTTTGCGCACATAAGTGGGTAGAATTAAATTTATTCTTATTCTGCTTCATCACCTCTCTGCTAAATATGGTCTGCCGTTTCCGGGACGAGAAACGCCATGCATGCAAGTTCAGTTTGACATGTGCACAAATAGTGATCATCGTCTTCGGATTTGCAGACGTGTTGCAGTATTGCCGAGGTGACTGATGCTTAACAAGTGATGGTCAAATTGTCTTCAATGACGGTAATCGTTTGGTAGTTGTAAAGCTAAATAATTCAAAATCGTTGTCAAAGATTTTGCATATACTTGTCTCATACATATGTTCATACATGTGAATACATTACAACTACATGTACATACATTTTAAAGCGCTCCATTAATTACACAAGAACAGAAACAATCAGTTTAGTGTCTTGATGTTAGTATAGAATCAACTAGAGATCATACTATGTTACGAATGCGCTTGGATAACTGTCACCCGAATACTCAACAGACACGTTTTGTACACTTGCAATAGACAATAAATTGAATATGCAAAGAAAGTTAATACTATCTTAGAGAAGTGACAGGGCTTTGGCAAGCACATTGTATGATGTTCAAACGCTCGTTTTTGTAGCCAAACATACATCTTTTGACTTCGTTTGTGACTTAAGTATTTAACATAATATGCAAAGAATTTGATAAGTTCCGTTAACAGTTACATAACCTAATATAATGATATTAAACAGTAGATGATCATTTGAGTATGTAAAAAACGAAGATGAAGATTAAATCTGTATCTTTCCTTAATCGTTCATGCAATGTCATATATTTGTGAGATTTTGTGTTAATCTACAATAACATACAATCAATTTCTGTAAAACCTAAGCTGCAAAGCAAATACTGACACAATTGTTTCGAATGTAATTTAAACATAAAGATTTGAGAAAATGACATGCATATAAAATTATGTAAATATTTATTGTTATATAACCTGACTAAGTACATGTTTTGTATTCAGACGCAGATCAAACGGAGCAGTTGTGTTCGATCGGAAAGCATTCAAATGGATAATGAAACCCCATCTACATAACCATGTTTACATCTCGGCACAATCCGAATTGCTTTCTTAAAGATAAATGAACAATTAATTTTACACAAAAGGAAATACAACAGTCGACACAAAAACATAACAAAAGACAATTATTATAACTGATGTCATCACAATGTAACATCTCTGCAAAGCGTAGGGGTTTAAAATGATCTTAAGGCATGTCAAAAAACCCACACAACCCCATTGTTTTAAAACAATAATTCATATGAGACATATGTGCAGTGATACTTATACCACTGAGTTACAATAGTGAGATAGGTTCACTGCTACCTCCGCATCGTCATGGTTTGCAGCAATGTCTGAATTGAGATCAAGTGACAGAAACATCTGTGCCATTGTCCGGGACAAAACATTTCGCTTTCAATTTCTTCTTCCTTGAAAACAGGACATAAAAATTGAAACGCGTCAATTTCAGTCCTAGCTTTGTGACAACCCATAAAAGACCTCTTAAATGCATCATATTGTATTTGTAACATAACCATCGCGTTAATGACCATAACGTATTGCTTTTGTATAAAATCATAGTCGATGGAGAACACGGAATGACTGATCTTAGTAAAATACCATATTACGTAACCAATGTAGATAAATGAGTAAGAAAATATATTTTTGTGTTGATTTATCAATATATGTTAATAAATAATTGATCTGTTGAATGAAAATTCGTTGATGTTAATGTATATATTCATCATCTTATTGCAAACAAAATGTGTATATTTATAAACATATAGGCAACATGTTTATTGAAACGAGTTCTGCTAAAACGCCCTATTATTAACAGCAACAAGACCTTATCTTATATTTAGAATCGATCTACCAAGTGTGCTTGCGATCATGAGTGCTATCATACGAATTAATTATAATTAATAAATCACTGAACAAATGTGGAACTATAGAAAATGTTAAATAACGAAAATAATACAAACTAATAGTTTGTCTGTTAATGGACATATATGGATTAATGTGAATAAAATATTTTAAATCTTGATAAAATAAAACTATGCATTACAATCAGTATTGTATAAGTATACATGTGCATACATACATATAAACACGCTTGATGCTTTAGACATTCCACGTACTGTCATGTACTCAAATCATGTCAGTTCAAACATAAAAGAAAGATAACTTCAGTGCAAAAAGTCGCAATCCATTTAATAATGTCCTTTTTTGCATACTTACTCATAACCATTTTTTTTCCTTTTAAGTCAGGAAATTAAAAATATAGTAAGGGGCAGTTAGTGCGTATGCATGTGTTTTACTTAATGTTTATCATTATGCATTTCTAGACAGAACATGTCGCCCTGAGTCTTCACGTACAATGTCATGAGTGATAAAAACAAAAGAAACTGCAATGCTTTTGATTTGCACCTAAATACTTATTTACTGGAGAATGCGCTTGAAATATAATGCATTTTACAAATTTGTAAACAATAGGTCAGCTGTTACGGATATACACAATTTGAATTTGCTGTGCCCTAGTTCAAAGTATAACTCAATTCATCTTTTGGAAACAAACACAATCAATATATTACAAAAGCACCGAGTGTTCACTTTGCATACGTGTTTGCGTTTGTTGAATCACACCTCATATACGATGTAAATGAGTCACGGACATTATATGTTGTGTTTCAAAAGAAGTCGCGCAAATGTTTGGTTTTGATGAATACATATTGTTGTTTGTTTATTGCTGCCGATAAATGGACTTTCACGTGAACATAATTAGCTGTATCTAACATTTCATTCATGTGTATGCATAAGTATCTAAGCAATAACAACGAATGGTTAACTATATTTCTGCAATTGCTTAAAATGTTTCTGTCTTGAGACGGAAAAATACATATTTCGTTATACAACGTTATATCAAGTTGTCATAGCGGAAACAGTGTAGTTGTTTTTAGTTGGATTGTTCGCCGTTTCAGTAGCATTTCAGTCTTATCACGGCCAGTTTACCAATGCATACCTGTCCTGTGATCGCTACTAAGTGCACACATTTATGCAAGTAATTGACAACTGCCGTATTTAATCAGATGTTTGCGAAGAATGGCCGTAGACAAGACTTCATGACCAATCCTAACAAAGTTATATTAGTATCAGAGCAGTTAACACTTTGATATTCACATTGGCTTTCCGATGCACTATAATTTACTTCTTTCCAATACTTCAAATAAATATATTATGTTTCCGGTAGAGAACCCGTTTAGCCAGTAATACATATGTGTTACTACAAACCGGTTTATAGAATAAATTATAATCGTTATTGTTAAAACGCTAGTCGGCAATTAGGTTGTATTTAGCCAACTATTTGAACGAACATTAACAGACCTGACATTTTCTTGTACATGTATATAAAGTATTATCATGTGTGAATATTGTAACGAACATACGGATTAACAATTTACAATGCAAATATCTTGGAAAAGTAATATAAATAAATAGACAAATGCCAATCCAAAGACGAATATTAAAATGTGTTTCAGTCAGAGTAGAAAAAATCGAATTTAACTTTTTTAAATAAAATAGTCGAATTTCAAAAGGAATTAATGCTTAGTCTATCGTTTGAAGAACATCCCACTTAGTACTTCATCATCCACATTAGGGAACATGTTGTCATTTACCTTTTTCTCTTCGTTCAACGGTGCGATTTTCCGAATCGTTTGTCTGTGGTAAGGTTGAATTGCATGTAAAAACAAATATATGCAAGCTACGTACATTTAATTACAATACACGTTAATAGGGGGTTAGGAGTCGAATTTTGTTTACAATTGATAAGATAACTTGAGTCATACTTTCAGCTAGAAATAAAGCCTTCCCCAGGATGCATATGTAGAGCTAAAACGTGTAGCTTCATTTGCACAGGTGCTTTTGCAAACGTGATGAAACACTTCCTTAAATTATCTGATCCCGATAGGATTTACATAAAAAATGTTTCAAAAAATATAAACTCTACGATATCTTAAAAAAATAACAAACGAAGTAACCTTGCAATTATAAAGAGTATATTCACAAATAATAAAGCTAAACACTCAAATATTGCATATGTTCTATATCTTACTAGACGTTTCATGTGTCACTGTAGTATATTTCATCATACCGCTACGTGGATATATGTCTGAAACAACGTGGCATGATATTTGTTTTCTATATCTGTTCAACAGGAACTAGTTATATCAGTCAATGTTTGGAAGTAGTTCATATTGCTTGGAACGAAATATAAAGCCGTCATTTCAAGTAAAATTGAATCAGAATCAACAAAACAAACAATAAGATTCCAAGATGTTATATATCTTATACACAAAAAGCAACATAAACAGCAAAAACATCAACATATTTTACACATATTAAGCGCAAGTACTCATGGCGACATTATTAACAAATCAAGCGCCAAAAATCATATCCATTCCCGCAAAATGCAGCGTCGCAGTGATTATTTTTAACAATTGCTTGTAAATTGTGTGACGTAGAGGTATGATAAACTGAAAAACACGTTACTGCCTGATCTTTGTGTAAAATATCAGGCTCGGCAGGAATAAAACAACGGCTCGGCAAGCCTTGCCATTAATTTTAGTTCTAAGCCTCGCCTGATATATTACATTACTATCATGCAGTAACCTGTAATTCTCGTTTGATAGTAACAACATTATTTGTGTGTAATACAACCGTCACTGATATTATTTTGGTAACATAAAGTCGTTGTGGATTTATTGTGTTGAAATACAACCTTTAATTATTTTATCTTGGAAAAACAGCCAGTACTGATATATTTTGGTTAAAAAATAAACGTTTCAGCTAATATTTTGGAAACAAACAACTTTTCCGGATATTATGTTGATTTAATACAACCATTAATTAACCATTGTATTGTAATGAAACCGTCACCAATTCTTTTTAGTGTAACACAACTGTTGTTGTTTTTTTAATTCGGTGGAATACAAGCATATGATGTTGGTGATTTTTTTTAATAAATGAAGTTGCCATCGTCAATATATAAACAAAGTGGGTATGGCCGTTTCATTAAAAGAAACTGGAAGTTAAACTCGATTTAAATGGTTAATTTTAAAATGTATTTGATAGAAATTTCTTTATAAAAACATAAGCACAAACTCAAATTTACATGCGTTTCATGCACAATTACATAAATAAATGTAAAACAATATTAACATTGATTTATAATTATTACTGTTACTTTAATTACACAGTCAGTTATAACTAAATGTAATAACCTGTCAGTAATGTTGTTTACAAAAAATGGCACTCACACCGGAGCTTTTCTGTTCCATTTTTTCAATCGAATGTTACCATTCAAGTTTATTCACATCTAATGTTCAACATAATTATTGTGTCCAAACCTTCGCATACATATATCACTGGTTCCAGGCATAGCTCTTACACATGTCGGAAAACACAAGTGTTAATGGTCGAATAAATATATTTAATTATTATGTATGGTGTTTTTTCCTATTAATATTGCCTACTACACATAAGATATACAAAGTCAAATTGCGTGCAGAAATGCACTGGGTTAACAAATGTCCAATTCAAGAATAAATTTGCTTGCGTTTACCCATAACCGATATACGTGCGGTCACGGCTAAACGATACATGTATAGTAATAGAACAGGGATAAACTCGTGGCAACGGATAACCGCTAAACATGTGTTTACACATAGTTATTGTTACAGATAACAGATGGACATATTGTTACTGGTAACCGACATTCTTTATGTAACATATTACTGATAAACGTGTTGTTGCAGATAATCGATAGCCTTATGGCTGGATATTACTGAAAGACTTGAGGTTGAATGTATTAGATGAACTTGTGGTTTACGGACGTATGGTATCTGATAACCGACAAACTAGTTTTTACAAATCCCCGTATAACGATTAAAGTGTAACGTATAACTGATAAACTTGAAGTTACTGAGAACAAATCGTTACAATGAGTTTGGTGTTGTTGTTGGTGCGACCAACAAGTCAATTATCCCAGCATAGTGTTTATCCTCTTCCCCCGCAACTGTTTCGACCTCTGAAGAATCTTGAAGAACTTTGAATGTTGAAAACTTGAAAGTAAGTCATTAGTATATAAATCATTTGAACACATGTATGGAAGAAATAATATATTTGATGTCAAATACTATTTAATAAACAAATTTCATGATTTATATTCTGTGAATATGCATTTACACATTTGAAAATACACGCATTTACACGTTTGAAATAACATGCGTTTATAAACTTTAAAAGCACGTGCAGGTGTAAAAAGAGCACTCTAGATTTCATATACGAGCCACGATGAATGTAACATGTTTATTTGGTTAGTAAATACTGAACAACTTCTAGACGCGTCTTTACTGCAATAAAAAATATCAAACCTTATGAACAGCATTTGAAACGCTGCAAGTGTCGCTTTGTCAAACTTGACCATTTCCTGATAATAAACAAAATGTTACAACAATCTAAGTAAACCATCAAACAGACATCTGATATGGACATACTCAACATCGTATACCGCTTGTTCTAAAATGTTTAACGATTCAAATATATGCGTCTATGAAGTTAATCTTAAAAGGCATATACTGTTTATAATTTACTACATGAAAGAAGCAAACTGAAGTCATTAGCAAAAGTTGAACTATTTCATGGACAAAATTGAAACTAGACGATTTACAGCCTAACCTTGAAACGCTGTAGGGGGTTCATGTTCCAAAACTCGGACTGCAGTAATGTACATCTGATCTAAGAATATATTTTGCCGAGTTTAACATTAATATATATACTATATGTATTGTACTACATGAAAGTAGCAAACTAAATTCATTAACAAAAGTTGAAACATTTCATGGACAAAAGTGACACTATACGATTTACAGCCTAACCTTGAGACGCTGTAGAGGGTTCATGTTCCAAAACTCCGACTGCAGTAATGTACATCTGATCTATGAATAAGTTTTGCCGAGTTTAACATTAATATATATACTATATATAATGTACTACATGAAAGTAGCAAACTTAATTCATTAACAAAAGTTAAACTATTTCATGGACAAAAGTGAAACCATACGATTTACAACCTAACCTTGAGACGCTGTAGGGGTTTCATGTTCCAAAACTCCGACAGCAGTAATGTACATCTGATCTATGAATATATTTGGCCGAGTTTAACATTAATATATATACTATATATAATTTACTACATGAAAAAAGCAAACTGTATTCAATAACAAAAGTTGAACTATTTCATAGACAAAAGTGAAACTACACGATTTACAGCCAAACCTTGAGACGCTGTAGGACGTTCATGTTCCAAAACTTCGACTGCAGTAATGTTCATCTGATCTATGAATATATTTTGCCGAGTTTAAAAGACGTGCATAATAGCACATTTTTCAATTAAAAAGCGTGCTCGTGAAAACTATCAATACGATTTTACACGACGTAAATAACGATGCAAATGTTTAAGAATACATGTATATACAAATAAACAAAATCCGTAAACATTATCGGAAAGGAAATGAAGTCCTCTCTAGTCTGTTACGTAAGGAAATTGACCAATTACCCTACAATACAAAACAATAATAACACATAAAACATGATTAAGGTTGCGGTCACCACCTTGAAATGTTCCATTAAAAGAGCTGTAGGTTTAAAATGATTAAATAACAGGTCGACACTCACACGTTGCCCAGAATTTATCACTTACATACTCCGACAAAAACAGAGAGTAATCAAAAGTATTACCTTCATTTCGTGTCCTTGGTTTACATACAAGTAGTGCAACATTTCTGAAACATACATGCGGTTCAATAGTTTCAAATAAAACATACGATACAAATACACGTTTGTATTAGCTTAATTTAGATATACGTTTCTTAAACGATATATGGCATGTTTAACCTCAATATTTAATCATTATGAAAATACAGCAGGAATAATACCTTTTGTTAGCCACAGAGTTTTCTGAAAAATGAAAATAAGTAAACAACGATTTATAGGATGGACGTGTTCCTGAAACAAAGTATTTAACGGCCTGGAGAACAACATACAGCCATACATCACAACATTATAACTTCACATGTTTGTAGTATAATCTTTATTATATGATCATCCTAAACTATTTCGATATATATTTGTAAAATGCATTACACATACCTCGCATTTTTCGTTTTCTGCAAACGCATACGAGTACCGTTGCTGCGAGCAACAATAATGTGCCACAACCAACCCCAATTAGCGGAACATCCGAGTTGAGTGTGGCTACAGAACGGGCAGCTATTTAATAGAGGTACATGTTTTTACACACTTTCTTGCAATATTTGAAGTTGCTATATACATTTTTGTAGAGAAATATAAATTAATGTTTACAAAAAATTATAAAATATGGTTAGTTATCTTGAAGGTTCTATTCTGTAGTCCGTAAAATTCGTTTCTGCTATTCATCCATCCATCAATACGAATAAGATATCAAAATGAAACTCAACGTCATCAGCAAAAGAGAAAGCGTATAATTACCCTTGCTACATTATATTGACAAGCCGCAAAGGTAATTACACTCGCTGGATCTACATTGTTATTCATAAATATGTTTGTTAATGAAGAACTTATTGAAACTATGTGAATCAATGTATTTCATAAGATAAACTTTTATACCTGTCTGCTTTTCTACGTACGGTAATGACGGTTATCAAATAAAAAGGACGTGTATATGTAAATATTGTTTCTCAGACTTCTATCAATCTTATGTTTTTGCAATATAAATGTGATGACAAGCACATTTCAAATAAAAGGAGCAAACTCGTGAATTCGAGAAAATAATCTCGCGTTTCATGTAAGGTGTATACACCATACACAAATTAAGCCAAATGATTTATAGTGATCGTTTATGCGTTTGCTTAAAAGTTGATACATACACATATCTACCATGTGTGAACATTGATCCACACATCTGTTTACCTTTCATCCAGACGAAGAACGTCTGATTCCATGCGTCACCAACACCATTTCCAGCGAACATCATTTAGCGACCAATGTCATGCTGAGTGAAATCTGAAATCGTTAGATACGACGTTAAATCAACTGTGGATATTTTATATTGCCATCCACCAGTAAGGGGGAAGCAATTAAAAGTTCCATTCGATTCTTCAACATCACATTTCTTCCAAACAAAGTTTGAAGGCTTCGGTACTGGATACGCAATCACTGTGAACATCAGTATGACAGTTGAATGTAGGGTAGTAGTGGCGTTGAACTCTGAAGACATATTTAAAGCAGGTCGTGGGGAGCCTAAAAGAAAATCATCGACATACACAAATAAAATAAAGATTTAATCTCACATATTTTCACAATAAAGGGCGATTTAAAACATGACTTTATTGAAGATATCGTTAAGATCGTGCATACATGTTCTATAATTATAATGTACATGTATATAATATATATGGCAAATTAAACAACTAAATCATACATTTAACAACAACGTTGATGTTCTTAGATTTTGACTCTTCTTCGTTTAAGATGTTCTTAGCATAGCACGAGTATTTACCTGTGTTAGCGCATGTCATGTTTTCCATATATCCGAGAAAACCCCCATTCCGTTGCTTTTGTACACCACTTTTGTTGATTATTCGAATGTTTGGACTATGGTTTCCTGTGGCGTTACATCTGAAGGTCACGCTTTCGTTCTCATTTACAAGGATCGAGTCACTGTATCCCATAGCCTCAAAGGTAATTAAACTCGCTGGATCTTCAGTGTTATTCAAAAATAAGTTTTTAATGCACGCTTGATTGGAACTATGTGAATCCATTTATTTTCATAAAGTAAACCGTTTGCTTGGCTGCTTATCTACGCTCCGTATTAAAGGAAATCAAATAAAACGTACGTGTAAATGTACATATTGTTTCTCAGATATCTGTCAAGCTTATGCTTTTGACATATATATGCGCATCGCTCTGTGATAAGGGCGTTAAATTCATGTGTGTAAAGTGTCGTACCAGATGAGCATCGGCAGTCCGAACAGGCTATTCAGGAACGACACTTTCCGCTTAGAACAGAACGTCTGTAAACGAAAAATATCATAAAAGCGGAAAGTGCCACCCCTGATTAGCCTGTTCGGACTGCACATCTGGAGCGACACTTTCCGCACATGTATTAAACCTCTTGATTAAAGAGCGTGACCCAAATTTGTGAACTTGTATAAATGATCTCGAGCTTAGTTAAAGATGTTTACATCATACACATATTAAAGCAAACTGTTTTTATGTTGGTCGTGTATGCGTTTGCTTAATATTTATTACATACAAATATCTACAATGTTGGCATTGTTACATACCAAAGTAAAACATATATTAATTTGTGTAAGTTTATTAAGCGCATATCGAGCTTTGGACATGGAAAATAATGCTGTATAAAATATCAGTATGTAAATAGAAATTAATATAGTAGCAGTAAATTTAAAGTTATGAGTTTAATCTTCGTCCCATTTAAAAAATACAGAAATAAATCATGCAATTATGTTAGATTAACATGAATCACTTACATTCAACATTTAAATGGAATGAAAATTCAGATTCACCGCTGTAGACATTCTTAAACGAATCCATTATCGAATACCGTAATGTGCAGGTATAATTGCCAGCGTTCTCCCGTCTGACATATGTCCAGTATATTGTGTTGTGGCTCTCTGAACACTTGTCATCTCCTTGCCTCATCCACGTTACCAACGTGTTAATGTTTTGTTTTGTACATGTTATGTTGAACGAATCGTTCTCTTTTACAGCATACGCGTTATTGAAAGCAAACTTAGGTTCATCTGGAAACATTACACTAATTTAGATTATCTGTATTAATTATATTATGAAAAAAAAGAAATAATAATGCCGACATCATCTAACTAGTGGTCAAATTTCCTTCTTTTTAGTTTTACATGATAATGCCGATGTAGAAATATCATTCAGTAAGTCTAAGATTTTAAATTTTAGGAATAATTATTTTACGTCAATAATAAAGCAAATATGAAAGATAAGATGGAATTTTGATTAAGTTATAACTTACGCAAAACATTCAGATTTAGATGCGTGCATTCCAATCCATGCTCCGGAACACCAACTGCTGGTATCATGTGGTTCTTGGCGCAACATTTGATTGTCGTGTTTTGTAATGCGCCAACATTACGGATTTGTAATACGTGATGTTCAGTCGTTCTATTCAACAGTTGCCAATTAATCTGAGGTGATGGTTTTCCTACACTAGTACAGTAAAAGTCATAGTCTTTTCCCTCGTTGATGGTGATACTCTTTAGAATGTGATTACCGTTGTAACTTATGGTAGGTGCCGTTGGTGGTGCTAATACATAATTATGTTAAATATAAATATTCCTAATACATGTTTTATAATAAAACTATGCGGTCACAACACACATGCATAACAATATAATGTCAACCAAACTTATCACATTAAGTAGATAATCAAAATACTTTCCTTTCAAAAAGTATTGAAATGTAAATAAATCTTACTGAGAATTTCCAAATTTAGATAACTTTCGTTTCTCCCATATCGCTCGTTGTTGTCTAATGCTTTCATTTGATTTTCCAAAGAACAT
Organism: Dreissena polymorpha; assembly: GCF_020536995.1. Lineage (NCBI taxonomy): Eukaryota > Metazoa > Mollusca > Bivalvia > Myida > Dreissenidae > Dreissena > Dreissena polymorpha. The sequence goes on along the minus strand of NC_068370.1, from coordinate 6,921,847 downwards.
TTAAATGCCCCATCGCTATGGCGGCCAATGTTTGTAAAGTTAAGCCACTTCCCATTTAGTTGAGAACTTTCTTTGTCCCAAGTTACTGTGGCCAATGGGTTGCTGTCTCCCAAGCACTATACGGAGATGTTTTTTCCTTCTATTATACTTACAGTGTTTGAGTTAATGTATTGTCCTCCTACTTTGATCAAGGTTTTTTCTGGTTTATCTGAAAACCCGTACAGTTTAAGCAAATTGCATCTATGGTTATGTACGTGGGGCATTGATATGCAGACGATGTTTTTTAATAACGGGGTTTAATCATCTTAAACCTTGGACAAATATAAATGTTTAAATGTTTAGTTTTCCGTAATAGGCGATTAATGAAACAAGTCTGTGTGGTTATCACAGTGTTATTGTGATGAAAACGGATAATAAAAAAATCAATCGAACCATTTTAGATATACAATATCTTCACTTAATATTCCAGTGGATCATAATTGTTATAGAATATCAAAATAAGCAAGTATGTTTATCAAACTAAATTTCTGGCAATATAGCTAGCTTAGTTGACCATTAACATGAAATATACTTACATAACACTTGTAGTCGTGGCTTCTCTGAATGAATATAGCTATTATTCTCAATAAAATTTGCCAAACAGTAAAGGTTCCATCCATGGTGTTTTCTTTCAGGAATAAAACTAAGTGTACTGTTGACGCCCTCTGTTGCTGATGCCTGTGTTTGGGTTAGCGCGTTAGAGCGATCACGTGTATGACCATTTTTAAGGTACCACGTGAACCATGCCACAGCAGTATCTGAACGTTGACACGTGATATTGAAAGCGGACCCAGCAATAACAGTGCATCCTCTCTGGCACGGAGGAGTCAGTTTAAGCACAACACCATCTGACGAACTTATAAAGAAACCTTCAAAAGACAATTATTTAAACTTTGTTAAAATTTGATATGTACATGACAATTTAAAAATGACACATAATGAGCTGTTAAATTGTAATGTTGATGGTTTTATGTTGTTTATTGTTTATTTTAGATTGAATGATGTGATTAATTCTCAACGAGGTACCGTGTCAACCTATGTTATTGACTTGACCATTCAAAGGCCAATGCTGCAGCTTTATTGATTTGACGACGAAAGTCCGTCCATACTTAAGGAAGAGGCGAAAGAGGCAGGAAGATCGCCGGGTGTGGACAACGTCCTTTTAGAACTGATTAAGCAAGGAGGACAGGCAATGATTTAAGGACTTCAACAATGGCAGCACTATGCCAAAAGATATTTGAGGAGAACAAGTGACTCAAGGAGTCGACCAAGTCTCTGGTCATCCCCCTACCGAAAAATGGCAACCTCGAATGAATTGTGCAATAATTACCGAACCATTAGCCTCATCAGTCATCCCAGCAAAGTCATGCTTCGCCTCATCCTCAATAGATTAAAACGTAAGATGAAGGAACTGCTTGATTCAGAGCTGAGCGGAGCACAGTGGAACAGATCTTCAACTGCAGGCATCATTGCGAAATACCTGCAACACCAGCGTGAGCTCTTCCACAACTTCATCGACGTTTAGGAAGCTTAAGACCGCGTGTGGCATGACGGCCTATGGCATGTTAGGAGAAGATTCATCACGGAAGGGCTGGTGCAAATCATCCAAGAACTATATGGAAACGCACGCAGCGTAGTACGTCTTAATGGAAAGCAGAGGGCGTCCGTCATGGATGTCTTCTCTCAACCATCCTGTATAACCTTGCCCTTGAGAGGATAATTCAGGAGACTCTACATGACCACACACCTCTATATACATCGGTGGAAGACCCATCTCCAATTTAAGATTCGCTGATGTCATTGATCTCATGGGTGGCAAAAGCAGTGAAATGTAATACATCACTAACAGACTCTAGCAGGAGCATATGGGATAGACCCGCTTCAAATACTTTGACGCAACTATGTTGAAGGATGGTACCAGTGCCGCTGAGGTCCGAATACAACTTTTGTTTGGTAACCAGCATTAATTTATTATAAAAATCTGTGTCTTTGCAGACTGGGGTGCTTTTGTTTCCCGTTCAATACATTTTATTTACCTAGTCAATAGGTATGTGGGGGTCGAGGGCATCCCCTTTCACGCCGTATATTATTCATTTCATCCGAATGAAACTTGCCATTGCAATCGCAGCGATGGCCAGAATGAGCACGTTGTGGACAAGCTGTCCCATCAGCTTCCTCACCACGTACAGACTCTACAAGTCCTTCATAGTTTGCTACTTCCTACTGTATGACTGCGATACCTTGACGCTTCACACGGACACAGAACGCAGGCTATAGGCCTTTGAACACAAATGTCCCAGAAGACTGATCCGCATCTCCTACACGGAGAAGAATACCTACGAGTCCGTCCGGCACATGACTGCAACACTTGTTGGCCCACACGAGCCCGTCAATCGACAAAATCTGGCTTGGTTTGGACACGTCACCAGGAACGAATCTCTGTGCAAGGCTGTTCTCCATGGACATGCTAGAGGGACGTCGACGTCGATGCCGTCTGAAGAACAATTGGATGGACAATGTGAAACAGTGAATATTTCTTCCCATGGATGAAATATTCTCAGCAGCACACAACAGACCTGGCTGGAGGTGGATTTCTGTAACGTCGTTCCTTATTTCCCCCCAACGGCCAGACCGGTAAAGGGAATGACGATGATATTACTTATGTGTTTTGTGGTGTCTGATTGTATGATGTGTTGACATCGGATTCATCAGAATATTTAAGTCCTGCTGTTTAATTATGTTTATGTTTAAGTGTGTTTTGTTTAATAAAAGATTAAATAAAAGCATTCATAGCAATGTGTTCTTACAGCAGTTCTAAGTGTTGCAATCTTTAATGCAAACATAAATTTTAGTGTTTAAAGTTGTGTTAATTTAAAGTTATCGTTGAAATGTAATTGAATACAAATTGTAAATGGCGAGCATAGGGCGATGAATATTCCCAAACAATAAAACATGGATATTGTTTTGGAATCAGAAAATATTAATAATGTTTACACATCCTAATGTTTTGTTTATGCAGCTTAAAATTACACATGAGAGCTGTAGCATATCTTTATAAGTAGTTTAACCTTTTATCCAAATAAAGAATACACCAAAAGTAATTCCTAACATTATGAAAACATTAATGTTTTATAAGCGCACGTCCCAAAGCAGTACTGAAATAATGAATGCCAGACATTCATATATATTTCCTTATTCCGTTGATTGTTATTATCATTACAAGGAATTAATTTTGTGCATCAGATAGATCGAGGTAAGACCATGCAAAGCCCCTGTATTAACACTCGTGTTATTTAACACATGGACCTTGATAGTTTGTGGTTGTTTTCGGACTGGCGTATTTTAGATGGAAAATTTCATATCGATGACCATATAGTATCGACTAATTTTACCCTAATGAGTAAAAGGTTGCTGCTGGCTTATTATCATTATTACTTTTATACTCAGGCTGGCATCTCTCAACATCTATAAAGTACTTACAGGCTATCAGCATTATAACATTTATGGTAAAGCAGTAATTGTAATTTTTACATAATAGCCACGAAATATATTCTACATAAAGGTTCATATGGTACTATGGATGCTAGTGGACACATTACGTGTGCATTTCTTGGCTTTCTTGTCTACATAGACGTTTGATATAGGCTGTATACTATACCGGGTATTTAAACACTGAATTATTCGGTTAGAAATTCTCATGACATTAGTACTTAGTTATCTTTATCAAAGAATTACTATTTTTCTGTGTTATAATTGAAGGAGATAACTTACAACGGATAACAATACATTACAATTGTGACACCGCAATATCGTTAATAGTACGCAAAGTACATAGGATATTTGTATTATAATATATTTCACAGAAGTGTTGAGGGACGATAGTTAATGTCCCCGAAATACACTAACGACGCACTTATTATCATATTTAGCACCTTCCCACGCGTACGATGTTAAACACTACACATACGATTGAGTAAGTAATCCAATACAAATCACGCGCTTTTGAAAAGTCCCTTATTAGCGAAAGCAAGATTAGGCACTCTGTCTAGTATTACCTTACGGTTTTAAACTGTTGGCATATATGGACACACTTTTAATAACTACACATGCGGTCAAAAATAAGTAACTTGAGATGAAAAAACAAAATGTTTTCATGGGAGCAATTCGAAAGTATTGTATTAAAGGCAAGATACGTGTTGTCTTTACATAACTGGGCAATAAATGTAAAATATTACACCGAGTACCGAACTTAATAATAATCAACACAATAATAATAAGTTAATCGTTTGCAATTGATAAAAAACAATCTCCATTGACAGTGTGCATTTAATAGTTCTTAATTGTTAAGCAAATAATAGTTATGTTATAGCGTGTACGGGTAGTCTCATGCACAGTTAGATATAGAACACTTGAAAACATCGAATAACTGTACATAAGCAGTACTCCTTAGATTAGAATTAGGCTTGATATGTCTATACGTGTAATTTGTATATTTTAAATCAGTTCCATACAAGTTCCATACAAGAAGATATTATCACCCGCAAACCTCTGCCGTTGGGGACTCATACCAGACCCTAAATGCCAAATGTGTGACCGTCCCGGCACTCTAGAACATGTTCTTTCTTGCTGCCCAATAGCTCTGTCACAAGGAAGATACAAATGGCGCCACGACAATCTCCTCAGAGAGGTGGCTGACTGGCTGGAACAAGAAAGGAAAAAGGAACGCAGTAGCACACCGCGACAACAGTTGATCAACTTCGTGAAGCCATATGAAACTGCACAGAGACAGCCAACACAGAAAACCTCAATCCTCAACGGCGCAACCGAATGGAGCATGAAGGTTGACCTTGACAACAAGCTGGTCTTCCCAAGTATCGTGCAGACAAACCTCAGGCCCGACATCGTGCCATGGTCAGAAGCAGGGAAACGACTCATCATAATCGAGTTAACTGTACCTTGGGAAACCAGATGCGAGGAGGCCTACGAGAGGAAAAAGTCCAAGTAAACAGAGCTGCTAGAAGCTTGCAACCAAAGAGGCTGGCGTACGTGGTTGTTTCCCATAGAAGTAGGCGCTAGAGGGTTATGTGCACAATCCGTGTGCCGACTGATGTCAGCAGTCGGGTCTACTGGCAAGGTTAGACGGCGGACTATCCAGAAACTAAGCTAAGCTGGATGATGCAGCTTGGAAGAAGTAGAGCTATCGACATTCACATCGAAGCTACGGTGGCTCCTACCTCCCGAGATGTCCATAGTATAGGGGCGAAACATTGACGACGGAGGGACTCCATGCTGATGATGAATGTCGATCAACAATACACAACCACCAACCTGAGTCTACAGGTGATTCATGGGTGGATATATATATATATATGATTGAAATATTATGGTGTTGAAAAATGAAATAATACTCACACATAAAAGATAAATATTGCAACGTAGTTTATAAAAAAAAAAAAAACAACAACAACAAATGAGCTTGGCTTATGAGTTAGAACTTGCGCTTTTAACCCGCAATACACATTGAACTGTTAGATTGGCAAGCACCATTCATGCATTTGACTAAATAATTGCTCACGTGTAAACTGTATATCGCCTTCAATGTGTTGAGGCTTTAAGGATCCAAAATAAGTGTATTGAATAGGAATATATTAGTACAATGCCTACGTCCTCGGTCCATATACGGTTTGTGGCTGCCTCTCTGGTCACTATAATGCCATTGGGACCTCAGTGGGGTTTACTATTTCTTAAATAGCTTCTAAATCGAGCTGTTAGGAACAGATATATAATCTTTGTTAAAGTAAATGCAATTATATTAGTTAAGGTAGTGCACCTCTAATAGGCACATATCCAAATATCATCTAATTAATTATTTTCTTAATCAGCATCATTTCACTGAACTACATGCAAATTTGTAGGTAGGCTTTCCATGCTTTTTAAAAAAATATACCGATTTTTTCAAAACCACCCCCACGCTCGGCTTTTGTCCAGTTTATTTTCACCCCTGGGGTATATAAAAGTTCCATAATTCATTCAAATTTCCAAATATGGGCATGCAGTTGGTGTGTACAGATGCTGTAAAGGTGTTTAAAGTTTAAACAAGATGAAATAAGTATTCTTTTACAGACATTTATTTTTTACAATTTTTTATCTATGGAAGAGCACCATGAAATGTAAGTGATTTCAGCCAAGTAAAAATTGGGTCGGTTAAAAACAAAGTGTCATAAAATTCAAAATAGTAACATTTAAGTCATATTTTAAACTTAGTTTTTATAGAAACACTATATACAGCAAAAACACCAAGAACTAGACAGATTTACCGTTTACTTTTTGAAATAAAAATAAAAATGCAACATGCATGGTTCGTATTTTCAACAGTAAATCACCCAATTTCGCCATAACGTTGTTTTAATTTTAATAATTGAAAAATGTGCATAAAAATTGCAACATATTTAACAATAAATATAGCTTATATGCCATATTAAATCAAATTACGTTAGAAAATAAATAAAACGCGTCGCAAAAAAGTATACGTCGTCGGCAGGATTCGAACCTGCGCGGGAATATCCCAAAAGATTTCTAGTCTATCGCCTTAACCACTAGGCTACGGCACCTAATAGTAGGCTCTTCAACCTTCGAAGAAATCGCGGGAAATCATTAGAGGTGCACTACCTTAACATAGTAATGGATGTGCCTAAAAAGTAGAAGGAACGCCTTCATATATTCGTCACCTGCCGTTTGCATTTTTGCTACTGACGTTTGCTACTCTTATACCTACTACTGACGTTTGCCATATTTGTTTCTACTCTTGAAAAGTATTTGTATTATCCGGTATATACTTTCGTTTGTTTATGCATGGAAATAATATTTAATAATAAGTTCTTCCGGTAACGCATAGACAGTTTTGTTATCGTTTATTTTTGTGAACACAGACTCATTGCATGCTTTACTACTGACGTTTGATTCAACAATGGAAATTTGTGTCGAAGCTTTCTCGAAAACCAAAGCAACGCGTTATATACCGACCGCAATTTTCATGCATGCCTTATTGCCTGCACTATGTCGTATGAAAGTTATAGGACGATTAGCAAAGATATTCACACAAACCCTTCTTGGCGCGGCTGTTCTCCATCATAAAAAAGTTACTGACGTTTTTACTTTTTGGGTCTCGTTACAGTTATTGTTTATGCTAGTGAGTGTTATGACTTGTACATTTTATGTACAACCTTTTAGACCTTAATTAAGTCTTTAGTTTTTTTTAACCATAAAAGATGTGGATTATTTTTTAAAACAGCGCCAGAACATAATAGTATAAAACAGTTGATGATTTTGGTTTTATTTGAGACTGTAAAACAATCCGAAGGGTGAAAATTTAAGTTGTTTCGTTTTTCACACGCTGCCATAAATTTATGGCATAATGAATAATGTTTGTTTCGGTCCAAAATCACATATGATGAATTTCTGTAAAAATGAAATTGCATAGAAATATAGAATTATACTAAAACACTAAAACACCACACTATTTGTCAGACAATAGTGTGGTGGTGTAACAATTCCAACCATGTTATTTCCGGTGTGAAGGAAATTAGAGTGAACGTTGCTAAGTGTTTCACTGCAACCTTCACATCGTCATGGTTTGCAGCATGGTCTGAATTGAGATATAACTTGAAAGAAACAAATGTGCCATTGTCAGGGACACAACATTTCGCTTTCAATTTCTTCTTCCTCGAAAACAAAACATTATTTTTTGATCGCGCCATTTTCAAGCATAGCTTTGTGACAACCCATAAAAGACGTCTTAAATGCATAAATTGTGTTTGTAACATAATTATCGCGTTTTTGACAATAAATTGTTACTGTTGCGTAAAATCAATGTGTCTTTAGGAAAAGGGAAAATATCATAAGGCTTGAATTGTCATTTTTATTACACTCGATAGCTAACACGGAATGACTGACTTAAGTAACATAAAGATAACATATTTCCTTTTATTACGTAACCGATGTAGTCAAATGAGTAAGAAAAATATGTTTGTGTCGATTTATCAATGTCTGTTAATACAAAATTAATCTGTTTTAATGAAAATTCTTTGATGTTAATGTTTATGTTTTTCACAACTTGTAAATGTAAATATATATATATATATAAACATATATACGAACTGCTACAACAACTCCATTTTAATAACAGTAGCAAGACCTTATCATATGTTTAGAATCGATCTACCAAGTGCGATCATGATTGTTGTCGTACGAATGTATAATTAATAAATACCTGAAAAAAATGACATTATAAAAAGTATAAAATATCAAAATAATATACAATAATATGGTGTGTTAATGTACATATATGGATAAATGTTTATGAAATACAAATATATTTCGTAAACCTTGATAAAATAAAACTGTTAATTACTATCAGTATTGCATAAATATAAACACGCTTGCTGCTTTAGACATTCCACGTACTGTCATGTAAACAAATCATGTCAGGTCAAACATAAAAGACAGAGAACTTCATTGCAAAAAGGCGCCATCCATTTAATAATGTTCTTCTTTGCATACTTACTCATAACCATTGTTTCTTCCTAAATTGTCAGGAAATTTAAAATCTTGTTAGGGGCAGTAAGTGCGTGTACATGTGTTTTACTTCATGTTTATCGTTATGCATTTCAAGACACAACATGTCGCCCTGAGTCTTCGCGAACAATGTCATGAGTGATAAAAACTATATACAATGCCATGTTCTTGATTTGCACCGCAATACCTATTTACTGGCGTATGTGTTCGAAATATAATGCATTTACAATTTTGAATTTGCTATGGCCTAGATAAAAGTATGACACTATGCATCATTTGAACACAAACACAATCGATATATTAAACAGCATCGATTGTTCACTTTACATCCGTGTCTGTATTTTTTTAATCACACCTTATATACGATGGAAATGAGTCACGGAAGTTATATAGAGAATACTAGGTTATCGTTGAATACAGAGAAGTTTATGTTGCGAGGCTTAGAACGCCGGGAGCGCGAGCCTTGGCGAGCACTTTCGGTGTTCGAGCCGAGCAACATAAACGTCTCTGTTTTCAACGCTGATCCTAGTATTCTATTTATCCCATTTGATTTTTTTTTCAACGTGACATTTAACATAACTAGATCTAATAACCTTAGCCTAACAATTATTTTAATTAATTCTTAAAAATGGCTTAAAATCTGACGAATGTAACCATGCGTAGTGATATAAATGTATTTGCTCTGGTACGCAAAATAGTCTTTAAAAAATCACACAAAAACTGTAAAACTAGTAAAATATCAGCATATGCCTCGATTCAATTTTACGCAGCATGCGAATTGTAACACATTACGACCGCGATAAGAAGATTTTACTTGAATATAATTCATTTTATTTTCGAAAGAAAATGATCAAAATCCAATATGGCGGCGATGTCAACATAGATTCTACATTACACTATCGACGAGTAAACAGACAATTGCAGCGACTGACACTTTATTTGACTTAATATGCAGGGCAATACGTTTTCCGACTTCGGACGACGAATTTAAGGACGCGCAGAACGTGTTTTTTATATAATGTTATGGGTATGCCGTGTGTGATCCAATGCATTAATGGCCCCCATGTTAAAATCATTTCCCCGAGAACAGGGAACGACAAAAGTACAAACAAAAACCAAAACACGTTAGAACTAGTATCTTACCTTTAATAATCCTTTAAATTCCAAATAATAATTTATTTAACTCAATAATTGGCGCTTTTGCATCTAGGGTCTTTAATAATTATTTTAGCATAGTTAAATAAAGACCCTCATGCCATCCTATCACTATTTTCAAATGAATTTATGAACGCGATAAACTTTCTGATTCGTCACACGCTACGTCATGTACTCTATGTACATTACTGCTGTTAAAATGAACCGGAGCAGTTTATCAAATAATAGCCGTTGGTAAACTCGGATGCATTTGCAGATTTCTCCATACAAACATGATTATATTTAAACTTGCACAATGTTATTTGTCTATGATAAATGCCCTTTTTGTGTACAAGAAAATAATTTAATATATAAATACACAAAGAATGGAAAACATTCCATTACACAACAAGTAAATCAGTGGATATACCCGTGTACAAAATGGGACGTTCCGAATTCCAGTGTGGTGCTATTTTTACCATCTTATACTTTACACAGCTCTATGATTAACGTGAATTAAATCGGATAGCAAATATTGCAGATTATTTATGAATTGTGCGATATTTGTATAGTTTGTTGTACATTCTTAAATGTAAAAGTATATGCATGGAAACAATGCACATTACACGAAATAAGGAAAATGTGATTAATTGACAATTCAAATACCGTATGTCGATAAACAGTACATGTACATGTGAAATAAGTCGCGTTTATAATAAATCGTCAATTTTTTTTGGGAAAATGACACAAAAAGTGTCATTTTATGACGCAATAAATTAGCTGAATAATTATACGGATGGCGAAAAAATATGTCATATGACTAGATTTAAAGGTTGAACGTCGTATAATTTTGAAGCTAAAGTTTTCTCAACTTTATTAATTATGAAAAATCATTCAGTGATAAAGTAAAAAGTAGTCCGTGCACGTGACAGGTATATCCCACAGTGTTTAAGACAGACAAGTATATTCCACAACGTGTTATACCGTCAATGTCGCGTTGAAAATGGGATAAATATTGTGTTTCAATTGAAGTCGCACAAATGCTTGGTTTTGATGAATAACTATTGGTGATTATTTATTGCTGCAGATAAATGGACTTGCACATGAACATGATTAGCTATCTCTAACATTTCATTCATTGTTCGACTTTCCAAAACGTTTGTCTGTGGTAAGATTGAATCGCAAGTAAAACACAAATATGCAATGATGATAATACACGTCAATTGGGGGTTAAGGGTCGAACTTGGCTTACAATTGATATGATAACTTGACTCATACTGTCAGCTAGAAATAAAGCCTTCCCCAGTGTATGCGTATGGAAAGCTATAAATTGTACTTCATCTGCAGAAGTGATTCAACAAACGTGATGAAACATTTCCTAACATTATCTGATCCCGAAAAGATTTACATTAAAAAAAATTGTTTCATAAAATATAATCTCTACGATATCTTAAAAACAAAACTAACGAAGTTAACTTTCAATTATAAAGAATATATTCACAAACAAACCGAAGTAAAATACTGAGTACTCAAATATTGCATATATTCTTTATCGGACTAGACGTTTCCAGTGTCGCTGTAGTATATTTTATCCAAATAATATTATGTTGGTGTAATACAACCGTTACTGATATTATTTTGATGAAATAAAACCGTTTCTGGTGTATTGTAATGAAATACAATCGTAAATTATTTCACCTCGTAAAAAACAAAGAGTACTGAAACATTTTGCTTGAAATAAACACGTTTCTGCTAATATTTTGGTGAAAAACAACTGTCCCGTATATTATTATGGTGTATTACAACCATGAATGAACAATGTTGTTGTAAGGAACCCGTCAACAATGTTATTGTTGTGTAAAACAACTGTTTCTTACTAAAATAATGTTGACATTCAACCGTTACTGATATTATTTTGATAAAATGACGTTGCGATGTTTGTGAAATAATACGTTTGTGTCCACTTAAACATTTAAACATATAAACTCGTCCATATAAAGGTTGATAATTTATCATATTGCCGTTTATTAAAAAAAATGTGAACTAACGAATCGATTTAAGTCGTTAATCTTTAAATGTATTTGATAGAAATTTTTTTATAAAAACATAGAGCAAAAACGAATCTACATGCTTATCACACAGAAGTGCATAAATAAATGTAATGTAAAACAACACTTACATTGATTTTTGATAATAACTTTTATTTTATTTACACACTCAGTTGCTAATAAACGTTGTTCCAAAAACCGACATTCTCACCTGAGCTTTTCTGTTTCAATTTTTCGAATCGAATGTTACCATATAAACAGTTGGAAATTTCACGTTTATTTACATCTTATGTTCAACATAATTAGTGTCTCCAAACCTCCGCATACATATATGACTGATTCCGAGCAATGCTCTTAAAAATATATGCATACACACGTTCTATTGGTCGAATAAATATATTTAATAACTATGCACGGGTATTTTGTGTGTTTTTTTCAATTATTTTTGCCTACTACACATAATATATACAAAGTCAATTACGTACAGAAATACACTGGATTAACAAATATCCAATTCAAGAATAAATTTGCTTGTGTTTACCCATAACCGATATACGTGCGGTCACGGTTAAAGAATATTATAGTATAATAACAAGGATAAACTCGTGGCAACGGATAGCCGCTAAACATGTGATTACACATAGTTATTGTTACAGATAACCGATGGACATATTGTGTCTGGTAACCGACATCCTTTATGTAACATATTACTGATAAACTTGTGGTTGCAGATAATCGATAGACTTATGGCTGGATACTACTGAAAGACTTGAGGTTGAATGTAATAGATGAACTTGTGGTTTACGGACGTATGGTAACTGGTAACCGACAGACTAGTGTTTACAAATCATTGTATAACGATTAACGTGTAAAGTATAACTGATAAACTTGAAGTTACTGAGAACAAATCGCTACAATGAGTTTGGTGTTGTTGTTGGTGCGACCAACAAGTCAATTATCTCAGCATAGTGTTTATCCTCTTCCCCCACAGCTGTTTCGACTTCTGAAGAATCTTGAAGAACTTTGAATGTTGAAAACTTGAAAGTAAGTCATTAGTATATAAATCATTTAAATACATATATGGAAGGAATAATATATTTGATGTCATATACTATTTTATAAACGAATTTCATGATTTATATTCTGTGAATATGCATTTGCACATATGAAAATACATGCATTTACACATTTGAAATTACATGCGTTTATGAACTTTATACGCACGTGCAGGTTTGATAAAACACTCAAGATTTTATATACGAGCCACGATGAACGTAACATGATTAATAGGTAAGTAAATACTAGACGCGTCTGAACTGCAATAAAAATATCAAACCTTATGAACAGCATTTGAAACGCTGCAAGTGTCGCTTTGTCCAACTTGACCATTTCCTGATAAAGAACAAAATGTTTCAAATATCTAAGTAAAACATCAAACAGACATCTGATTTGGACATACCATCGTATACCGCTTGTTCTTAAATGTTTAACGATTCAAATATATGCGTCTGTGAAGTTAATATTAAAAGGCATATATTATATATAATTTACTACATGAAAGTAGCAAACTGAATTTATTAACGAAAGTTTAAAGGGGCCTTTTCACAGATTTTGGCATTTTTTAACTTATTCATTAAATGCTTTATATTGATAAATGTAAACATTGGATCGTAAAAGCTCCAGTAAAAAATCAAGAATAATATTTAAAAAAGGAAAAGAACATTGCCCGGAGCAGGTTTCGAACCAGTGACCACTGGAGTCCAGCCAGAGTCCTGAAGTAAAAACGCTTTAGCCTACTGAGCTATTCCGCCGAGTATACATACTAGACGTATTTTATACCTTATATAAGCAATCTTCGTAGTTTCACAAAATTTAACGACAAAAACAGAACTCTCCAAATTATTCAATCGTTTCGCGTTGCAACGCTTTATAATTTTTAGGTTTAAAATCGTCAAAAGATGCATATAATGGCTATATTAGACCATGGTAAATATTCAGTATTACTGTTTTCTCACAAATATCATAACTAAAACGAAAATGTGCGAATCTGAAACAACTTTTTTCAATTTTGTCAATTTACCAAAGCGTGAAAAGATCCCTTTAACTATTCCATAGACAAAAGTGAAACTATACGATTTACAGCCTAACCTTGAGACGCTGTTGGGGGTTCATGTTCCAAAACTCCGACTGAAGTAATGTACATCTGATCTATGAATATATTTTGCCGAGTTTTACATAAATATATATACTATATATAATTTACTACATGAAAGTAGCAAACTTAACAAACGTTAAACTGTTTTATAGATAAAAGTGAAACTACACGATTTATAGCCTAACCTTGAGACGCTATAGGAGGTTCATGTTCCAAATCTCCGACTGCAGTAATGTACATCTGATCTATGAATATATTTTGCCGAGTTTAAAAGACATACATAATAACACACTTTTCAATTAAAAAACATGTTCATGCAAACTAGCGATGCAATTTTACACTGTAAATAACGATGCATATGTTTAAGAATATATACAAATAAACAAAATCCATAAGCATTATCGGAAAGGAAACTCTTACAAGTCCTCTCTATTCTGTTACTTAAGGAAATTGACCAGTTGCACTACAAAACAAAACAATAATCACACATGAAACATTATTAATGTTGCGGTCACCACCTTGAAATGGTCAATTAAAAGAGCTGTAAGTTTAAAATGATTAAATGACAGGTCGACCCCCACACGTAGCCCAGAATTTATCACTTACATACTCCCACAAAAACAATGCATCAACCAGTAATCAAAAGTATTACCTTCATTTCGTGTCCTTCGTTTACATACTAGTGGTGCAACATTTCTGAAACATACATGCAGTACAATAGTTTCAAATAAAACATACGATAAAAAATACACTTTTTTATTGGCTTAATTGAAATATACGTTTCTTAAAAGTATATAGCATGGTTAACCTAAATATTTAATCATATTGAAAATACAGCAGGAATAATACCTTGTGTTCGCCACAGAGTTTTCTGAAAAATGAAAATAAGTAAACAACGATTTATAGGATGGACGTGTCCCTGCAACAAAGTATTTAACGGCCTGGAGAACAACGTACATCCAAACATCACATCATTATACCTTCACATGTTTGTAGTATAAGCTTTATTGTAAAATTGGAACTCTTTATGTGGATCATCTTAAAAATTGTCGATGCATATTTGTAAAATACATTACACATACCTCGCATTTTCCTTTTTCTGCAAACGCATACGAGTACCGTTGCTGCGAGCAACAATAATGTGCCACAACCAGCCCAAATTAGCGGTAGCAAAACATCCGAGTTGAGTGTGGATACAGAACGGGCAACTATTTAATAGATGTACATGTTTTTACACATCTTCTTGCAAAATTTAAAGTTGTTTTTATATATTTTATGTAGAGAAATTTAAATTAATGTTTACAATACATTGCAAAATATGGTTAGTTGTCTTGTAGGTTCTTTTCTGTAGTCCGTAAAATGCGTTTCTGCTATCCACCAATAAGAATAAGATATCAAAATGAAACTCAACAGCACCAGCAAAAGAGAAAGTGTATAATTACCATTGCTACATTATAATGACAATCCGAACATGTAATTACACTCGTTGGATCTACATTGTTATTCATAAATATGTTTTTTAATGAAAAACTTATTCAAACTGAATCAATGTATTGTAATAAAATAAACTTTTATACTTGTCTGCTTTTCTACGTACGGTAATGACGGTTATCAAATAAAAAGTACGTGTATATGTAAATATTGTTTCTCAGACTTCTGTCAAGCTTATGCTTTTGCAATAAATGTGATGACAAGTACATTTCAAATAAAAGGAGCCATCTCGGGAACTCGTATAAATAATCTCGAGCTTCATTTAAGGTGTATACATCATACACAAATTAAGCCAAACGTTTTATAGTGATCGTTTAAGCGTTTGCTTAAAAGTTTATACATACACATATCTACAATGTTTGAACATAGAACCACCTAGCTGTTTACCTTCCATCCAGACGAAGAACGTCTGATTCCATGCGTCACCAACACCATTTCCAACAGATAACATATAGCGACCAATGTCGTGCTGAGTGAAATCTGAAATCGTTAGATACGACGTTAAATCAACTGTGGATATTTTATATTGCCATCCGTCAGTGAGAGGGTAGCAATGCAAAGTTCCGTTCGATTCTTCAACATCACATTTCTTCCAAACATAGTCTGAAGGCGTTGGTACTGGATACGCGACCACTGTGAAATGCAGTATGACAGTTGAATGTAGGGTAGTAGTGATGTTGAACTCTGGAGACATGTTTGAAGCAGGTCTTGGAGGGCCTAAAATAAAGTCATGGAATACACAAATAACTAATAAATATAAAACTCACATATTTCCACAATAGACATGACTTTACAGAAGATATCATTAACATTGTTGAATAATTTTATATTACATGTATATAAATATATGACAATTTAAAAAAATCATACATTTAACGACAACGTTAATATCCTTAGATTTTGACTCTTCATCGTTTATTATATTCTTGGCATAGCACGAGTATTTTCCTGTGTGTGCGCATGTCATGTTTTCGCTATATCCGAGAGAAGCCGCATTTCGTTGCTTTTGTACACGATTGTTGTTCTTTATTTGTATCATCGGACTAGGGTTTCCTGTGGCGTAACATCTGAAGGTCATGCTTTTGTTCTCATTTACAACGATAGAGTCACTGTGCCCCACAGCCTCAAAGGTAACTACACTCGCTGGATCTACAGTGTTATTCATAAATTTGTTTTAATTAAAAACTGAAACTATTCGAACCAATACATTTTCATAAAGTAGACTTTTCTACTTTTTTTCTGCTTATCTACGTACCGTAATAAAGGCTATCAAGTAAAACATACGTGTATATATGCATATTGTTTCCCAGACTTATGTCAACCTTATGCTTTTAACATATAAATGAGCATCGCTCTGCGAAATGGGGTTTAATACAAGTGCGTGAAGTGTCGTCCCAGATAAGCACGGGCAGTTCGCACAGGCTAATCAGCGAGGTCATTTTCCGCTTTTATGATATTTTTCGTTTACATACGTTCTCTTCTTTGCAAAAATCCAGTTTAGGCGGAAAGTGTCGTCCCTGATTGGCCTTTTCGAACAGCACAGGCTAATCTGGGACAACACTTCATGCACGTGTATTAAAGTAACAATCACGCTCAAAAATATCGAATATTTCTTTAAATAAAGCTAACCCATACAACAATCATTGTTCCTTATAGCAAAATTCGAAATTTCAACCTGAGATTTTGTCTGGTAACATTGATTTAACGAGATACAAAATGCTCTTATTTATGTTTTTGTGTCACAAATAATTCCATTTTTATTTCCCGCGAAATATCCGAGCATTTAAGGGCAAACGCGAGATTGGATTCGGTCAGCGACGGATAGCTTCGGCAGCAGATTTCTGGGATAGCTTGTATAAATTATGCAAATAAACGCAACCCGAATGAACCCGACCCTGACTCGATATCATCCACAAACCGAAAGTAGATGACATCGTGCAACGATATTTAGATGCTTGAAAGTAGCCGAATGTTTTATTTTAACGTTTTTACACCAATATTACTTGGTTTTAGGGTCTTCCTATTGTAAAAAACCATCGTATGGTACTGTTTGTTGTTGAAATTTTTATAAAGCATAATACAGTACGTATGTAGTATTGGTGAGCGTGATAGTGGCTTTAAACCCCTTGATCAAAGAGCGTGGTCCAAATTTGTGAAATTGTTTGACCTCGAGCTTAGTTTAAGGTGTTTACATCATACACATATTAAAGCAAACTGTTTTTATATTGGTCGTTTATGGGTTTGCTTCATATTTGATACATACAAACATCTACAATGTTTGCATTGTTACATAATAAAGTTAAAAATATATTAATTTGAGCAAGTGCATTTAGCGCATTTCGAGCTTTGGTCATAGAAAGTAAATGCTGCGTTAAAATCATTATCTAAATAGCAATAAATATAGTAGCAGTAAATTAAAACATATTAATTTAATCTTCAGTCCAATTTAAAAATACAGAAATAAATCATGTAATTATGTTAGATTACTATGAATCACTTACATTCAACATTTAAATGGAATGAATGTTCAGAGTCATTGCTAATGAAATGCATAAAGGAATCCGCGATCGAATATCGTAATTTGCAGGTATAATTGCCAGCGTTCTCCCTTCTGACATCCGGCCAGTATATTTTGTTGTGTCTCTCTGACCACTTTTCGTATCCTTGTCTCATCCACGTGACAACCGTGTTTATGTTTTGCTGTGTACATGTTACGTTGAACGAATCGTTCTCCTTGACATCATACGTGTCATTGAAAGCAAACGTTGGCTTATCTGGAAACATAACTAAAATTAGTTTAACTTTATTAATATATTATTGAAAATGATAAAATAAATAATAATATCGGCATCATCTAAGCAGCGGTCATATTGCATCCGTTTTAGTTTGACCAGATTTACATGATGATGCCGATGTAGAAATGACATTCAGGTAGTCTTGGACTCTTAAATTTTAGTGATAATACATGTACGTCAATAATAAAGCAAATATTAAATCTACAATAGAATGTTGATTAAGTAATAACTTACGTAAAACGATCATATTTAGATGTGTGCACTCCAATCCATGCTCCGGAACACCAACTGCTGGTATCATAAGGTTCTTGGCGCAGCAGGTGATAGTCGAGTTGTGTAACGCGCCAACATTACGGATTTGCAAAACGTCATGTTCTGTCGTATTATTCAACAGTTTCCAATAAATCTGAGGTGATGGTTTTCCTGAACTAGTACAGTAAAAGTCATAGATTCTTTCATCGATGATGGTGATGTTCTTCGCAATGTGATAACCGCTGTAACTTATGATAGGTGTCGTTGGTGGTGCTAATGCATAATTATGGTAAAATATAAATATTCGTTATCCACATTTTATCATAAAAATACTTGTTTCCAAAAAACATGTATAACAATATAATATCAACTAAACTTTAAACATAAAGTACGTAGTCAAAATACTTGCCTTTAAAATAATATTGAAATGAAAATAAATCTTACTGAGAATTTCCAAATTTAGATAACTTTCGTTTCCCCCATATCGCTCGTTGTTGTCTGATGCTTTCATTGTATTTTCCAAAGCACATTTAAATACCCCATCGATATTGCGGCCTATGTTCGTAAAGTTAAGCCACACCCCATTTTGTAGAGAATGTTCATTGTTCCAGGTTACTGCGGCCAACGGGTTACTGTCTCCCAAGCACTCTATGGAGATGTTTGTTCCTTCTATTATACTTACAGAGGTTGAGTTAATGTATTGTCCTCCTACTTTGAACAAGGGTTTGTCTGGTCCATCTGAAAAAAAGTTTTAACAAATGACATTTCTGGTTATGCACTTGGGGCATTTATGATTAGACAAGGTTTTCGAATAATGGCGTTTTAAACAACTTAACACAAGGACAAAATATAAAAGTTTTGTTTTCCGTAATACAGCGTTGAATGCAACCATTCTGTTTAGTTATCACACTGTTAGTATGATGAAAACGGATAATAAAAATTTCAATGAAACTATTTTAAATGTACAATATCTGCTTTTAATTTTCCAGTGGATCATAATTGCTTTGAAATAACAATTTTAATATCAAAATAAGCATATCATGTAATTATGCTGCTAAAACGAAATTTCTAGCAAGATGGCTTGCTTAGTTGACCATTTACACGAAGGTATACTTACATAACACGTGTAGTCGTATCTTCTCTGATACGTTTATACGACTAAAGCTATTATTCTCAATAAAATTGGCCAAACAGTAAAGGTTCCATCCATGGTGTTTTCTTTCGGGAACAAAACTAAGTGTACCCTCTGTTACTGAAGCCTGTGTTTGGGTCAGCGCGTTAGAGTGATCACGTGTATGACCATTTTCCAGGTACCACGTGAACAAGGCCTTAGCAGTATCTGAACGTTGGCACGTGATATTGAAAGCTGACCCAGCAATAACTGAACATCGACCCTGGCAAGGAGTCAGTGTAAGCACAACGCCATCTGACGTACTTATAAAGACACCTTCAAAAGACAATTATTTAAACAGTGTTAAAATTTGATTTGTATATGACAATTAAAAAAACATATTGAGATTTGTATGCCCCCGGATCGATTAATTGGGGGTATATTGTTTTGCCTGTCTCTCTGTCTGTCATTGTATGTGTGTGTCTGTCTGTCCCAAAGTTTTAACCTTGGCCATGACTTTTGCAATATCTAAGATATCAACTGATGTTTGATATAGCTGCCGTGGGACTTCAAAGCGCAGTAGTAAGCATTGTGTTTCACAAACACAGTTCTTGTTTTACAATATATTTCCATGTTGATGGTGTTATCTTGTTTATTATTTATTTTATATTTAATGACTGTGTGAATCATTCTTAACGAGGTACGGTGTCAACCTATTTTATTGCATTGACTATTCAAATGACACTGTTTCAGCTTTGTTGATTTGACGACGAAAGTCCATCCATACTATAAGAAGAGGTGAAGGAGGCTGTACGTAGTCGTAAAGCAAGAAAATTGCCGGGTGTGGACAATGTCCTTTCCGAGCTGAATACGCACGGAGGAGATGCAGCAATGGCGGCACAAAGCCAAAATATATAAGGAAAGAAATGGCCCAATGAGTCGACCCAGTCCCTGGTCATTCCCCTAACGAACAATGGCAACATCAAATTGTGCGAGCATACCAAAACATCAGCATCATCCGACTAAAGGCATGTTACGCATCATCATCAATCGATTGAAAAGTAAGATAGAGGAACTGCTGGAAGAATAGCATGCTGGATTCAGAGCTGAGCGGAGCACATTGGAACAGATCTTCAACTGCAGTCATCATTGAGAAAAATATGCAACACCAACGTGAGCTCTTCCACAACTTCATCGACTTTAAGAAAGCTTTCGACCGCGTGTGGCATGATGGCCTATGGCATGTTATGGTAGGATTCATCACCGAAAGACTTTGGCAAATCATCCAAGAACTCTATGGAAACTCAAGCAGCGCATTACTTCTTAATGGAAAGCAGGGTGACTTCTTCAGGACGCATGACATCAGAGGGCGTCCGTCTTCTCTTAAAAGCCCCGTATAACCTTTTTATTGAAAAGATAATGCAGGCAACTCTCCATGTCCATCACACCTCAATATCAATCGGTGGAAGACCCATCTCCATTTTAAGATTCGCTGATGACATTGAACTTATAGGTGGCACCAGCAGTGAACTTCACGATATAACCAACAGACGCTATGAACGAGCCGGAGCATACGGGATGGAGGTCAGTGCGCAGAGGATCGTAGTGAACATCACGACCAACACCAGTGCATACATCACCATGAATGGCGAGAAGCTAGAAGAAGTGACCAGCTTAAAATACTTTGGCGCAACCCTGTCCAAGGATGGTACCAGTGTCGCTGAGGTCCGAATAAGTCCTACCATTGCAACCGCAGCAATTGCCAGACTGAGCAGGTTGTCGATAAGCTGTTCCATCAGCTTCCTAACCAAGTACAGACTCTGCAAGTCCTTCATAGTTTCCCACCTACAGTGCGACGTCAATACCTTGACGCTTCACGCGGATACAAAACGCAGGATGTAGGCATTTGAACACAAATTTCCCAGAAGATTGGTTTGCATCTCCTACACAGAGCACAAGACCTACGAGTACGTCCGGATCATGACTGCAACACTAGTTGGCCCACAAGAGCCTCTACTGGCAACCGTCAATCGACAAAAATCTTGCTTGGTTCGGACACATCACCAGACACAAATCTCTGTGCGAGACTGTTCTTCGTGGGCATGCTAGAGGAAATTCGACGTCGAGGCCGTCAGAAGAAAAACTGGATGGACAATGTGAAAAAGGGGACATTCCTTACAATGGTTGAATTACTCTCAGCAACAAACAACATACCTGGCTGGAGGTGGATTTCTGTAACGTCGTTCCTTATTTCTCTCCCCCACTCCCAACGGCAAAGATATGATTATGATGTTAATGATTTGTTTTTATGTATCTGTTT
Source organism: Dreissena polymorpha (assembly GCF_020536995.1). Classification (NCBI taxonomy): domain Eukaryota; kingdom Metazoa; phylum Mollusca; class Bivalvia; order Myida; family Dreissenidae; genus Dreissena; species Dreissena polymorpha. Next base: position 6,899,928 of record NC_068370.1, on the reverse strand, counting down.
GTATGATTTGTTTACATCGAATATATCAGAATATGTATGTCCTGCTGGCATAAGTAAAGTTTAATTGTGTTTATATTTAAGTGTGTTTTGTTTAATAAAAGATTAAATAAAGAAATTTATATCAAAATTTTCTTACTGCAGTTCTAAGTGTTACAATATTTCGTGCAAAATAATTTTTAGTGTTTCACGTTGTGTTTATTTTAAGTTATCATTCAAATGTCCCTGTGATTGAACACAAATTGGAAATGTCAAGGATACAGAGATTAATATTGCTAAACAATAACACATTGATGTTGTTTTGGAATCAGAAAGTTTTTATTTTGTATACACATCCTAACGTTTTATTTATGAAGCTTAAAAGTACACATGAGAGCTGTAGCATATCTTTACTTAATTAGTTTCACCTTTTATCCAAATAAAGAATACACCAAAAATAATTCCAAACATTATGAAAACAGTTATTTTTTATAATCGCACGTTCCCAAGTCTGTTAAACAGTACTGAAAGAATGAATGACTGACATTCTTATATCTTTCCTTATTCTAGTGATTGTTAGTATCATTACAAGGAATTAATTTAATGCATTAGATAGATCGAGGTAACACGATGCAAAGCCCCTGTTTTAACAATCGTATTATTTAAGACATAAAGCTTGATATTTTGTGATTGTTGTCAGTCGAGCGTATTTGAGATGAAAAAGTTCATATCGATGATCATATAGTATAAACAGATTTTAACAATAAGTCGCTGCTGGCTGATTTTATCATTTTTACTTTTCATATATACACTTACATCTCTCAACTCCGTTTAAAATACTATAAGGCTCTCAACATTATAACATTTATGGTCAAACAGTAATGTTCATTTTTGCATAATAGTCACGAGATATATTTCAAATAAAGGTTAATGAGGCAATTAAGTTTCTAGTGGATAAATTGCGTGTGTAACTTTTTGGCTCTCTGGTCAATATAGACGTTTTGTTTAGGCTGTATTCTATCCCGGGTATGGCAACACTGAATTATTTGTTAGTTAATCTAATGACATTAGTACTAATTTTTCTTAATCAAAGAATGACTAGTTTTGTGTGTTATAATTGAGGGAGATAACTAACAACGGATTACAACAAAATTAAAATTGTGACATCACGTTCTTTGTAAATAGCACGTTAAATTACGCATGATGTTTTATAATCTATTTCGCAGAAGTAATGCGTTGAAGGGCGATAGTTTGACCCCAAAATACAATAACTAAACATATATTATATTAAGCACCTTTCCATGAGTATTTTGTAAAATATTAGGCGTAGAATGTTAAACCTTAGATTGAGCAAGTAATCCAATTCAATCACGCGCTTAAAAACATTATTAGCGAAAGCAAGATAGTGTACTCTGTCTAGTATGAGTTTTAAACTGTTTAACAGTGTTGACATCATTTATGGACCCACTTTTATTTACTATTTACAGTATTTAACTGGAGTAAAAAGCCCCCAAAATACTTTCAAGGGGCCATTCGAACGTATTTTATTTAAGGCAAGATACATGTTGTCTTAAAATACTGGACAATAAATGTAACAACATTAAACAGAGTACCGAAAATCTAACTTAGCTACAGAGTACTCAAATCTGAATAAACATTAAAATAAAACAGTTCTCCGGTGGATTTTTATAAGATATTGGGAAAAGGGGCACTCGTAAACTGGAGGTAACTGGGTTTAAGTGAGGTTAGTTGAAACTTACTTCCAAGATGGCATCGCTTTCGTGTTTTTCGTAAAGGAGTACCTGATATTTTCACCCGGTAAGCCACTTTATATTTATATTTCTTTTACATGAATACACCTTTTCGGCACTTAAGTGTGTGCGCTTCCCTCGATATTGTGATTAAAAATCGTAGACGTTGGAATAAAAGAGCTATTGAAGGAGAACAGTCCACAAATATGTTGTCTAATTACGTGAAGTTCGAGAAATTGGATGTACAAATATTATTTTCTTTTAAAATACACAGTATTGACGAATATGTACAGTAAAATATAACAACAGGCACGATTACCGGGTATTTCATTTTCCCGATGCCGTTTCATCTCTGATAACTAAGGTATTGTCCCCCTTTTTTGGAACTGACTTCCTTTTTAGCTCTTTTGGGCCCTGACTTCCAAATGACAAACATCTCTTTCCTATGTTAAGGGGCTTGACGCGAAATAACTACCGATCTTTGATAAAGTTTATATGTGTACTAAAATATTATATATTTTATAGCATGTCATGTGGTGCAATATACGTGTTTTCTTAATCACGTTACTAACTGTAGAATTATAATAATGCTGTACGAAAAATCTGCCAATCGACTGAATAAATTTCCCTAGTTTCAAGAGGATGGGTTGTGGGGTGGATGATGCACGAGATAATTGAATGTTTATCAGCCATTTTCAATAATATTTTAATTAATTTAAATTGATTTATGACGTATTTACCTTATTTTGATATAAACATTCGTTTAAATATTATTTTACTGTCTTTTCAGATAATGCAGATACGAGGGGGATAATAAGTGGATCTTTCGTTGCAGTATATGTAATTAGGAATTCAAAATAAGCGGAGGACTGAGATACTATGCCCAATTGTTCAAATGTAAAATATGCCAGAAAGAATCCATCGACATATATAGCAAAAATTAACTGTTCTGCTGACAGGATCTGAAGTCTGAATTCTTTCAATATTGCACACATTAACAGGAAAACGTTTTTACCGCATCCACACAGAGAAGAAGTCATAAAAGCTATCCGCAATTGTATCGCAATTGTACCATGATTTTTGCTGTTTATTGTGAGTAAAGAAAGTAAAATATAAAAAGTGTGTATCCATAATTTTCCAGTAGAAGTCCAATGGTCAATTGATTCTGAACAGTATGTGCTTCCCACAATGCCGCATGATAGCAAAAATTGAAGGGAATTCGAACCACCTGGCCACTGTTCGAAAATCGGTAAACATTAGAATCTATGCACTAATCACTTTTTTCAAACAAGTAGAATTGCACTCACTTGAGCATGCATACTCCTGCGAAAAACAATTACTGAATAGTCCGATCGACAACGAGTAGGTCACGCGAGTTGTGTATCGTGTTATTTCTTAAAATTTGACCCAGCATTTGTAAAAATCTTGATTGATATGAACATTTCTAGAAAGAAAGTTCATTTCTGCGTTGAATAAGACCGAGTTCGTGAAAATCGCTGCACAATTGATGAAGTTATGGCTGTTCAAAGCGATGCACCCCGTTTTCGGGTGATTTTGAGTTGAATATCGTGTTATATATATATTTGATATTGATTTTTTTTTCAGAAAAGTTTAGATTTTGTTATAATTTGATCATTTATCAATCAAAATGATGTTTTCACTAATTAACATCAAAGCCACACGCTAACCACATGTGAATACTACGTTTTACCAATTAACAAAATCCAAATTATAAAATCTTTCACTTGAAAATAAGACAAGTTATGTTCCATATATTAAATGCCAAACAATCGTGGTCACTTCAAATCTATCGCGTGGGAACGAGTAACTATGTCGTGGAAGCGACACATTCAGCCCTCAAGGAATGCACGTAGTCTAAAACACCAAATAAAACGCTTATCTGTCTATTTTTCAATATGCTAAATTATGTTTTCTTTCGTTGTATCAGCCATTTTGAAAAACAAAAACGTGTATTCAGATTGGCTTTTTTGTCTTAAACTGTATTTCTTAATTTATTAGCTCGGCTGTTTTCGGAGAAAACCCAAGGTATTGTCATAGCCAGCTCGTCGTCCGCCGTCCGGTCAACAGGAAGTTCTTATATCAGTCATGTGTGGAGGATGGTCATATTGCTCGGAATCAACTATGAAGTAATCATGTTTAGTTAAATCGAATCAGAATCAACAAAACAAACAATTCGATACCAAGATGTAATATATTGTTAACACAAAACGCAATACAAACAGCAAAAAACATTTTTTTACAAATATTAAGCGCGCGTGCTCATGACATCATTATTAACACGTCAAACGACAAAAGTCATATTCTTTCCCGCTGAAACTTCAGCTTTTTAGCGATTTTGTCATTATATGTTTAAATTCAGGGACGTAGAGGTATGATAAACAGAAAAACAGGTTACTGACTGATCTTTTTGTAATATTTCAGGGTCGGCACGAATAAAATAACGGCTCGGCAAGCCTCGCCGTAATATTATTCTAAGCCTTGCCTGATACATTACAAAAAGATCAGGCAGTAACCTGCTATTCTCTCTATATATCAATTCAACAGAAAGTTGTTTTATCAGTCAATGTTTGGAGGTAGTTCATATTAATCTGAATCAACTATAAAGTAATCATTTTTGTTAAAATAGAATCAACAAGCCAAAAATTTGATACCAATATGTTAATTTTTTATACACAAAAGACAAAATAAAAAGCAAAAAACTAATTTTACAAATATTAAGCGCAAATAATCATGACGTTATTAATAACAAATCACGCCAAAAATCATATTCATGACCGCAAAAAAATGCAGCGTCGTGGGATTATTTTTCACTGGAGGTGTGATAAACTGAAAAACAGATTACTGCCTGATCGTTTTGTAAAATATCAGGATCTGCACGAATAAAATAACAGGTCGGCAAGCTTCGTCATTAATTGTATTCTAAGCCTCGCCTGATATATTACATAACTATCAGGAAGTAACCTGTTATTCTTTATGTACACACAATTTTTTGTGTATTAGTCTGGGCCAAATGTGGCATTTGTATATCCTGAAAATAAGTTTAAACAATCCATGATTTGAATTGATTGTTCGGAGGCGTGATCCCAGTTTTATTCGGTTGTATAAGTTTTTTGAGTACGTGTTTGTCGTTTCCTTTTTTTGTTTTTTCCGTCTTGCTGCTTAGGAATAGTTTGCTTTCAACCCAGAAGGACCTCTCCTGATGGAATATTTCTCCTGGTGATGCTGTTGAAGTTAAACTTCGCTTATTTCTAAAGACTGAGGTCGATTTTTTTTGTCAAGATAGGAGCGACATACATTTTTGAACTTACAAAATTCAGGAAACAATTAAATACATTATACATAGCATAAACACCTTAATGTCTTAATAAAAGGACTTGTCAGCAATTAAATGTTTTGAAGGAGGTTTTAATAAGACAACAAATGCTCATACTGTTAATAAAATAACTTATAACATTCATATGCTATTATTGCTTAAAATATGCTTTATTCTTAGAAGTTCGATCCATTGGAGTGTGTTTTCGTCTATGAATGCAAAATGATGCAATAAAACTATCATGAATCATGAATATATATTTAACTTTTACATATAATTTATATTTATTATAAACCTATGTATTTCATCCAATTAGCTGTCGCCATTCGTGCAATATGGCCATACAATATTTTACCGTACCGGTCATGCGGGCGTGAAGTATATTCTGTGTTAAACGGTCGGATTGTAAACGAAAATTCCAAAATTTTCGAAATGCAAACCTTTTCCCAAAAGAAAATATGAAGAATTCACCATTTTGAAGATAACTATTTGCTGATTTGCATAAACCTTGTTATTTAGCCCAAAATATGTTTAAAATAACATTCTAAATATTATATTCGTTATTCTTGAGAAACATAATGTTTACAGCTAACATCACACAACGTTAGTGTTTGACGTAAAAGCTTGCACCCTAACGAGACTTTGTTTGACAATTTTCTGTAGATACATTCTTAACTCGATAGTTATAATACACCTTATAGATGGACAATATTCTTTTGCAAACTATATATTCAAAACATATCCCACATTCGTGATGATAGATTTACGACACTTAAGACACTATGACAATAAAATTGTTAACATTCGATTTACGATATCAAGTTTTGACATTCATGTTTTCATTTTCTGTTTGAATTCCTATTTTTCCTTCAAGTTGTGTTAAACGCGCGTTTGTTTGTGTTTTATTCTTGGTAAGTGGGAGGTTTGGCTAGCCCTCAACCCGGTTTAATCAACCCACCCGATAATTTGCATTGACCGTCAAAATGGTTGTTCTGTAATTGAAGAAAAGTGTGATATGAATAAGAATTTCTCTTTGTATACAGTTCCTCGATTTTCATTGTTTTCGTATGTTGAAGTGTTTATGTATGTTGAACTCGATTATTGAAAACAACACTGCAATAATATAAACGATAAGGGATACAAAGTTTATTGAACAACTATGTTTACATTACTGTGTAATATTTGTTTCCTTATACAGATGGCTAACTCATATTGGACTAGTTTGGAGACTCGTCTTATATGGTAATAATTGCATGCTCGTCATAATCTATCACCGTTTCTTACACATCGCTGTTATTTCGACCAAATAAATTTACATGTATAATATAATAAGTAAAAGAGAATACTGCATTTTTGTTATTTTATTAAACGTGTTGTAGATATTTCACATAAAAGTATGTTCAGAAAAAACATTCTTATTATGAAACTGTACAAACTCCTTCAACTATTGAGTAACCAATAATGTCACATGTTTGATATTTTGTGTAAGATAACTGTTTGTTCACTGTACAACAATGTATTTTAAAATGCAGTACATTCCTCGATAATATGATCCGTGTCTTTTGTATTAACGTAATCACCAATAGTGATGGTATTTTCGTCAGGAAGATCGCCAATGTTATCATTATATCCGACATAACCCCATCTATGTGCGTAGTCTGGCGCAGTAACGTCGTTTTCGTAAGGACTGTCCTTTTCATTCACCACTGAACCGTTTACGTAGATACCGTCCGGTGACTTTTTATTCAATTCATTTCCAGACGCAGGGGAAAACGAATGGGCTTTCTTGAGCGCTTGATTGCTGTTCATTTCACCACCTCTGGGAGAATTCGGCTCACTCTTTGCCGACTTTAAAGACCGTCGTTCTAGTGAAATGCTGGTCACGCCCGAGATGGTGTCTTCGGCGTTCAATCTCGAGGTCAGAGCATCCAGACTTTCCATGGCATCCTTCAAAGAGTCAGTGGTGGTCCATCGGGGAATTCTCGGCGTGCTGATTGTGCTCCATATCGGCGTTTTCGGAGCGTCCTCGTCGTTGACCGCGTAACCACTGTTGATGATCCCCAGGCCAAAACTGCTTTGAAATTCGTAGTTGTGTTCGGATTGGTCGCTCTGGGTGCGTCTATGCGTGCTGTAGCCGCTCGGGATATCATGATAGAAGTCTAGGCTCAACTCCTGGGTGGAGTACATAGTACTGGATCTTCTGAGAGTGTCGTATAGCCTATGCTCCTTTATATGACTGCAATTACATACAAACAGTGAAGGTAAGGAATCTGTAGGAATTTAAACTTGTTAATAACAAACTTATTCATTAATATTGTATAAATAAATTCGTTTCTGTATAATAGCATTCCATTGTTGTTAACAATATATACATTAACAAGTCGTAGCTTAAATATTTTTTTTCTAACAGAAGTCAAACATATAGCCAGTAAATAAACACAATTGCGTTAAAACGATACACGCAATCCCCAATTTGGGAAAACCGGCCTTAATGCCTGCGCATAAAATGTCATCCAACATAAGCATGTGGTGCGCACAGACTAATCAGGGACAAAACTTTCGCTGAGACACGATTTTCGATTACAGAATACTCATATTAAACGAAATATCCCATAAGGGCGAAAACTGTAGTCTTTGATAAGCCTGTGCGGACTGGAAAGGCCAATATATTTATCAATACTTTGTCCACTGTCGGCAAATACTCAAATACTCAAGGGTCACGCTGTGGGAATATCGGGATTAATGCATGTGCATAAAGTGTCGTCCCAGCATAGCGTGTGCAATGTGAACAGATAAAAAAGCGGCGACACTTTTCGCCAATATACCATTTTTGATAAGTAGAGACTATATTACTAATAAACGAAAATATTCCTAAAAGTGTAAGTATGGTATGTTTACTGCACATGCTAATCTAGGGCGACACTTAATGTATAAACATAACGCTCCGTAAGAGTTAGACTCATGTTTGGCATGATTGATAAATTGATTACTTGTTCCACTGTCGGCAAATGATGACTATAGCGACTAATCCTCCGACGAAGATAACGCCGGCCACTGCAATCAGGCCCATTTCCGCGGGCGATAGGGAGCCGTCGGCGTCGGTATTTATCGAAGATAGAGACATGTAGGTGTGGAAAAGGTCCTGAATCTGAGCCCAGTTGTCGGTTATTGACCTGATCAAGAATATGTCGCATGTCGTAATATGTAGCACAGAACAATAAACAGTACGGGTGTAACGTTTATCTTTTTTTATTAAGATTGGTATCAAGCGCACTTGCAAATAATATGTCACTTAACAAGTAAAGTTTAAAGAGGACGAGTCAAAAAGAAATGGCATGTACACAACACAGAACTGCTTTCTGATTTGACGTGCACACCAAAAATACGAAACCCATATCATGTTATATTATATAAGTCAGAGATCTTTATAGCTCTTCTTAGAATGAGAACTCTGGATATATACCTTTGTAAGTCGCCGAGTCGCACCGCTGCGTTAGTTGAATTAAACGCACCAACTTGAATTATCGACCTGTAAAGCATGATTGGTTCAGTAAATCAGATGCACCGATAACACAATTGAATGTATGCCGGTACTCGTTCTTTAGAAAAACTGCGCCGACAAAAAATGTGGACACATAATTTGAGACGCGTTATACGAAAATGGGTCTTATGCGATATGTAGCCATCTCCAGACCAGCTTGTTTTACCGCAAAGACAGGTATGGAGGTTCCTTGTCCGATATAAAGACATGCAAGGTTTCGTAGTCTTATTAGCGGACAGGATGAGTGAGTATATGGAGATACTTTGGCCGCATATAACATAAGACTCATGTTCGCGGCTAATTTGTCCTCTTAGTTAGGCCTTTTTAACCGGTTTTTGTAAATAACATATTTCGGTACAGCTGTAATCAATTCCCAAACCAGACTTTGATTTTGTTTAAACATTACATTATTTTTCATTTCCATAAATGAGAATACTTATATCATTTGCTAAATTACAAAATTGATTGCAGGGCATAATTGGAAAAAAAAGTTGGTCCATTTAACTTACATTAGAATTCCCGTGCGGTCTTTTCTCTCTTCTAGGTGCGTCATTTGCACATTTTCAACTTGGAGTAAACGCGCCATTGAACTTGAAACAAGAAACACTACTTAATTTTTACAGGTATAATACAAATGAACATAACCAATAACATACTACAAATTCTACAATGCCATTCGATGAACAATTACTCACAAGAAGCCTCAAAAATACAATACATCAAACCTTTTATTAGTAATTATGGTTATTCAAATTAATACTAGAGTTGATTTCAGCTGGTGTTCAACCCTTGATCTATAATATTACTTACACATATTCAAGAATTTGCAACGCATTACTAATAGTAAAAAACAAGAAAGGAGAGATGAGTTAAGATAATACCTTTGGAGTTTTGCAGACTGTCGTCTGAACGTTTCCTTATCTATAGGAACTGGTATTTCTACAGTGCCGTCTTCGTGTGTGCGCAGAAATGAAAACTAAAATATGAAGGACTGTTGTGAAAATGGGAAATCGAGAGACATCACATAAGAAGTGTTTTACTCCATCCGTCTTTAAATTAAGGCAATTGACTTATTGCCTTTCATATACAAGAAAAAAATATCACACAAAGCACTTATCACTAAAAAAACCTAATGACGGTAATCTACGATTGTATCAAAATGTTAGTTTGATCGAAGTCGTTTTCTAAAATGTGTTTGAGGAGGATGGAAAATCATGTATAGTATTCACTGTCCTTCAAGTCCACCGTAATTATTTACATTAAGATACAGACAAACGGTTGTGATAATCAATTCAAAAAAACATCACAAGGTCTTACCACGACAGGCACAGAAGAGGACAATGCGGGTTGCCCCATGTCCGTAGCAAAGACCTCAAAGCGGTACAGTGAAAAGATACTGATGGTCGCGTTCGTCCAGCCTGGCCCTGTTTTGAGCTTGCCGCGCATTTGGTCAATAGTGAACATGTCAGTGTCTCTGTTGAACAAAACCAAAAAGTAAAAAGTAGGAAAATATTGTTAACGAACACATTACATGCAGTCAACTATTATTTTATAACATTATAAATATTTTAAACTCATAACTATTTTTAAAAATGCCATGCTACAGGTATATGCGCAGCGTAATGCGAAAATTGGTCTTTTGCCACATGAAGCCAGCGAATCTCCCCGCCAGACTGTTCGTCCCGCTGTCACGCAGGGCTTAGTGGGCTCATGAGCGGACACGGTAGCTCATGACCAGCGAATGCACAGGCTGATCTGTAGATACGCTGGCCATAAAGAGCAAACGACTCATGTCGCGGCTCATATGTCGTTGCGGATGAATGATTGGTTTGGACATAAAGAGTACGTTCATCAAATTAAAACAATCGAAAATGAGAAAAATTATACAGGTATATACGACACGTGCATGATACGCATTCTTTCAGCAAGTACTGTACATAAATTTCCCATCAACAATTAAATTATGACAACCGTATAATAAGTATTTCGAGAAATTCAAAAGTACACAATCCTGTAAGTAGTCTTACCCATTGCGTAAGCTGTATGTAATGTTGCTGTTAACTCCCTTGTCCGCATCTGTAGCCTGAAAAAAAACAGCAATGTCTCTAAACGCTACGAAAACTATTCGTTTACCGGCATGCTAAATCGGATAATTTTATTTGTCTTTGTCCTTTCAGTTTTTTAATGAGCTTTTTAGTTTTTATGATATATACATGTACTAGTAAGTATATATATATATTTATTTATTTGCAAATAAGCAAAACAATTAATGCAATGCATTCTTAATAGATATACTTGATCGTAACAAAACAATACGTGTACGTATAGTGTGCCATGATTTGTAATTCTTACAATTTATTGTCGGATGATACTGTGTTTTCAGTAAATATTGCCATTCGAAATGTTTAAATCACGCTCCTTCTAATGATAATCCAATTAGTGTGAAAGAGTTAAGAATGATATAAAACACCATTGAATATTCACTCAAATGAGCATCGCTCTAGGAAAACGGGGTTTAAGCATGTGCGTCAAGTGTTGTCCCAGATCAGACTGTGCAGTACGCACATGAAAATCAGGGACGATACTTTCCTCTCCTATTGTATTTTTCGTTTAAAGTATTCTCTTTTTGGCGAAAATCCATTTTTGGCGTAAATGATCGACACTTTACGCACATGCCGTAAATTTTCATAGAGCGAGGGGCGAAGACATCGCCTTACATTTAAAGTAGGAAGATGAAAGTCGGATCCTCCACCAAACGGCAGATTAATGAAGTACTGGGCTTCCTCAAACACTGGCACATTGTCATTCACATCCAGTACGGTCAGGTTGACCGTAACATTGGCTAAAACCTGCATAGAAACGCGAATACATTTGTTATTCAGCACTTTAAAGTTATGTTCCTATGCAGTAACATGACTATAAAAGATATTGGCTTAGTGTCGATAACCTCTACTCGGAACGAACCTTAGTGTCGATAACCTTTACTCGGAACGAATTTCAAAATCCTTGTACATGTATACCAAATAAAAATATGAAGCATGGAACCAAAAACTAATGATTTATTTCATATAATATTTCAAATGCAAAATAGTATGCTATAAGAACGATTACATTAGAAAACGTTGACGAACCTGTGAGTCCAGCAAAACTAAAACGTCCACTTGGTGCGTTTCTTGCTGTTCTCTGTCTAACGGCATCGTCGACATCAGCATATGGCTGGGAACACAAAAGTACAATAGAATAAAGCTTAATATACTAAGTAGTATCTTACTTGTTATTTGAGAGTAAATGCACGCAAGTTGGTATATAAAGTATGCTTAAAACATTCATTTAGGCTGTAGTAATGTATCAGGGCTTAATAAAGTAAACGAAAGGAGAGCTAATTTATAATAATGTGCATGTTCAAAGTACATTTTCATTTTATATATAACGACTGGTTCTAACCAGTTAACCAGTTCTTGAAATACACCATCCATTTATTGTCTACAAACCTGCGGTTATCAACAGCAAATCCCGTCGTTAAACAAGCGTAAGAGTTGCCTTTTAACTGGAAAAAAAACACAACAATCTTTATGTAATTATATATTGTATATGTAATTAGGTAATAGATTTTTGTATCGGATGTAGATATTAAAATGTATAATTGTTAATTAAGTGCGTGTGTCTATTAAATACAAATGGATTTTAAAGACTTTTCATAAACGCATGAAAACCAATACAAGATATGGAACGTTTAGAAGTCTTTAAATCTTGTTGAAAACGGGCTTACTGTATTTTCAATGATTACTCTAATGCCACTTGAAGATAGATTTAAAGATTTCAACATGATCATATGCAGTGTATGTATACAATGTATCAACAAAATATATCAGTACCGGAATAGCATCAATTAAAGTTCCAATCGGCACATTCTCCGGTACTTTCATGTTGACTTTCAGATAGGAGAAGGTCGCGTTCCAGTCAAAAATCACTGATACTGGTACCAGACTGCAGCGCCTGAAATAAATGGGTCGTGCTCTGAGAGAAGTGTGTTAATGCATGTGTGTAAAGTGTCGTCCTAGATGAGCCTGTGCACTCTGCACAGGCTAACCATAGACGACACTTTCCGCTTTTTCAATATTTTCCGTTTAAAGAAAGTCGCTTCATAGCAAAAATCAAGTTTAGGACTGCACATGCTAATCAGGGACGACACTTTACGCACGTGCATTCAACCCCGTTTTCACAGAGCGCGGCTAAAATATATTTGAAAGGCAGCTTTAATTGAAACGTGCCGAATTTTTTTCGAAACCCTTTAAAAGTTATCATGTCATCGATGCTAACAAGGCGTCATGTTGTGTGAAGACGGTATGCTCGTGGTTTAATGTTAAAGTATGTCGACAGCTAGCTTTGCTTTGAAATGTCTTATGAAGATACGTCGAGATGTAACGATATATTATTTCAAATAAAACACAAAGGAATAAAAGTTATAAATAAATATGAAATATTAATAATTCAGTCATACGTTAAATACTTAATACAGTCAGTGCTGCACGATATCTACTAATCTTTAATTTGTCCATACATATGGCTGATATTAAGGAGGTAAAAAGTAATATTCACCTGTCAGTTTGGTCTGCCGGGTTATCACAAGCCTTGGCAATAAACCTGTAACTGCCCTTATATTCTACCGTGCCCCGTACAGTGATGTTTCCTGTCCGCTCATCCACCGTGAAAGGAACATTCCCTAGCGACAGCGACTCATCGATGAAATAGCTGATGTTAGCGTTGCCGGTCCCGTTCTGATCACCGTCTGTTGCGGACAGCTTGAAAAGAATTCCAATGTATATCGTTTATTTTTTTCTGCGTTTCCAATAGACTAGTATTCAAGTCATAAGGTCAATTATAAGGGCCCTATTTTAATGTCATATCAATGTCTGAAATACTTCAAGTTTTAACATTACAAAATATAGAATTGGCTTTTTTTACACTTGTTTAATGAAACAATGCATGAAGTTTCCATAGTAAATAATTAGTACATGCATAGTAAAAACAGATCAGAATATATTGCATGTATATCCAAACAATATGGAAGGCTTTAATTGTTATATTTTATATTGTTATACTCTAATTATATTTAACTATCCGACGTTTTAAAACTTATGATTATGATATTTTCTTCGTGAAAAGTATACAGGTATACTTAGGAAAGGAACACGTACAGTTCCAATGAACGCATTGGGCGACGTGTATGTTGCCTCGAACAGGTACCCGGATTCTTCGAATTGCGGTGTTCTGTCATTGATGTCAAGCAGAGTGATGACCACTGTGGCAGTGTTTGATGACCTGTTCCCTACTCGGTACTCGCCGGCTATCTACAACGCCGTAGATGGAATGTTTTAGAATCTCACATATGTTAAAGGACAACACAACCGCGATAATCTGTATATAATGACGAAAACGGACCACGTGCTATTGTCAAATGAGTGTTCATTTTTAGTTCGTGTTGATTTGAATATTTGGACTCACTGCAGTAAACATTAATAGTTCCACAACTATGATTGGAATATTAAATAATCGGTAAATATAACAAGCATTAGTTAATACCAACTTACCAGTATGACAATAAATCCGTTCGTTTCTCTGTCCATCGCCGACCTGACATCTACACTGAGAACGCCTGTGTCACCCACGGAAAACCCTGTCGTATTGCTAACAATCTTGTAGCAAATCTCGGCATTTGGACCCTGCAAGAGCGACACAAGCATTAAATCCATTAAGTTTCCATGATTAATGTTACTCCACAAATACATGTATCTTTAAAGTAGTTACACAATTATGATATTCTTTTTTTACATTTTCTAATAACACGTGTTCATTTTATGTGATTAAACTGAGAAGATAACACAGATTTTATAACACCAATATCAAATAAATAAAGGAAAAACCCTTAATAATAATAAAAATATGTATATTTATTTCGAGAAATAATCAATTAACGCACTAAGTCGCAATCAGTAGCGCGGACTCTGGTCACATATCCCAGGCTATGTTCAGGCAAGGACACGTTGTAGAGAGTCGGCTGGAACTCAGCGGCACAGTCATTGACGTCTAAAACTGTGACAATTAACACGGCTGCTGCTGTCTTTTTAACGTCATCTTCTTGGTAACACTTAAAAAATACAATACGCAATATGCACGAATATGCAATATGTACGAACGTGTGTGCATACTTGAGGCAACATTGCAAATTATTTTTTTAATTATAGCACCGACAATCTTACTGATGGTTAAAACGTACAACTTTAAGCACTTGTTATCATGACGGTATTTGCTTGCCTTTAGTTGGAGATTTAACGACGGTATTTGCCTGTTTAGTTGGAGATTTAAGGACGGTATTTGACTGTTTAGTTGGAGATTTAAGGACGGTTTTTGCCTGTTTAGTTGGAGATTTAAGGACGGTATTTGCCTGTTTAGTTGGAGATTTAAGGACGGTTTTTGCCTGTTTAGTTGGAGATTTAAGGACGGTATTTGCCTGTTAAGTTGGAGATTTAAGGACGGTATTTGCCTGTTTAGTTGGAGATTTAAGGACGGTATTTGCCTGTTTAGTTGGAGATTTTAAGGACGGTATTTGCCTGTTAAGTTGGAGATTTAAGGACGGTATTTGCCTGATTAGTTGGAGATTTTAAGGCAAAATATGTTGACTCGAAAACACTAAACGATCTGCGATTGTGAAATAATAACAATTATTCTCGGTAAAACATATACATTGTACAAGCATGCAAAAATGTCAGGACGCATATAAGGTGCGCCTGAAAACTGTGTCAACTATACATAAAATAAATTTACCAAAAGATCTAGTCTTAGAGCAGGGTCTGTTTCTCGATCAATTGCAGTGTGGATTCGAATTCGGCCAGTCCGCGAGTCCATCTCAAGATGAGCACTGATGTTACGAGAATCTGAAACACAACGAAGCAACATATTGCAAAAAACCCAGACGGGTTTGTTATTGTAATGCCGATCTAGTCAAATATTCGTCTTTTGAATTTTGTTTGTTTGTTATTGTTCTAATATTTTATTAATGAAAAGTTTCAAATTGAATAAACTGTAGTCGCAGTAATTAAACATTTGTACAATTTATACCAAGAGTCGATTGAAATTGTCAACGCGAAAGTCTTCATCAACAGCATACCTTTAAATGCATACACCACTGTAGCATTGACTCCTAGGTCCTGGTCATAGCAATGAATCGGCGGAAATGAGGTCATCCATCCGGTTGTACTCTGAAGGGAAAAGGGAAATGTCGATGCAACTGCAACATATATATGTGTATAAAACAAAAAATATTTTGCGCACAATCAAATGCAATTGTTAAAGCTTGAATTACGGTTTGTCGTTTGAGACCAATAGTCACTTTCCTTAGGAACACTCATGAAACTTGGCCTGGAATTTTATTTTTCCTACATATTTGTGTTTTAGCATCATTTTTCTAGTACCGACATCCGTTCTTATATCGAATTCAGTATTGCGATGAAAAAGTTATGCATACTGCTACGACAAAAAAAATGGGTACCTCTTCTGTGACATTGATGATATACTCAGTGTTATCAAAGGTAGGCGTATTGTCATCCACGTCGATGACTTCTACGATAAGCTCCGTTGTGGCTGTTTCGGGATCATTACCCTTAAATACCGGAATAAAATTACATTAGTTAACATAGGTGTCGCGTTTTGAGAAAACTCCACATTATGCATGTGCGTAAAGTGTCATCCCAGATTAGCCTGTGCCTAAACTTGATTTTCGGTAAGGAGGGACTTCCTTGAAACTACAAATAACATAAAAGCGGAAAGTGTCGTCCCTGATTAGCCTGTGCGGACTACACGGGCTAATCTGGGACGACACTTTACGCACATGCATTAAGCCCAGTTTTCTCAGAACGCGACACATATTATTAATTGCAAACTTAACGAAGATACAAAGTGAAAAGTTGTGTTTTATATACTGCGGCTCGTGTGAGAGCATTAACTATGCAAAGCCAGTATGGACTTCTGACACTATAAGCCACAATAAGTATAAAAAACACCATCATGTTCTCAACAAATTTCGTTCGCTGTGTCATGGTCTCCACTGATAGTTAAACGCGTGTTAAGGTTTTGATGACTTTTTTTAAAGCTTTCTTTGTTTTGACCGATGGAATCGCTATATACATTGTTTATGTAATATAGTATCAGCTGTTTTTGTGATGTATTCTACTATTTTATCTACGTTAGATCACACTTTTAATCTTAAGTCGCGCCACTAATTACAGATTGTATTATTTTAACTCGATATGCATATTTTATGACCTGAATACATACCGATGTGGCCACTACAGATAGTCTGTGTGTGCGTGTCTGTTCGTAATCCAGCGGCTGACTATTACGAACGATGCCTGATGGGATGATTGACAGCTGATTACCTCCGCCCTGCAAATACACAATGTGTATAGTTTATTTGAGGCTTAACGAAACCGTTAAATGGCTGACAAGTGTCTTACGGTTATTATTAATGGTGTGTTCTATTGAGCCTCGTTCTGGGAAAGAGGACTTGATGCATGTGCGTAAAGTGTCGTCCCAGATCCGCCTGAGCAGACCGTTTAAGAAAATACTTCCTTTACAAGAATCATACCATACTAGCGGAAAGTGTTGTCCCTAGTAAGCCTGTGCGGACTGCACGCACGTGCATTAAGTCCGGCTTTTTATTCCAGAACGCGTCATAATGTTTACTAAACCCTTTTCTCAAATATGTCATGAAAGTATCTCCATGAATATAAAATGTTGTGATTGTTCGCATTAAGTTTTAAAATAGCTTCAACACGTTCAAATATGCCTTTGACATGCAAACTGTGTCATACATTTAAAATGCAAATCAACGAGTACTGTTAGAGCCAAAGCCTCACAAAATGTTACCATTCCATATAAGGCTGTTATTTTCTTGTTTGAAACCAATTTGAAGCTAAGTCATTGTACCTGTCCTCGACGAAAGAGGAATGATTGGTTGGTGCAGTCTTCATCTATGGGGACAAGCGGTTCTTTTCCAAAATCAACGATTGTTGAATTAATGGTCGTATTCTGAAAATATAATAATAGTGGTGGAAATATTATTAAGTCCGAACATTAATAATTTGATACTCAAAAATAAATTGCCTTGGTATAGAAAATATTATGAACACTTACCTTTATCGGTTATGCACGCTATAAATATGGAGTACGGCACTCCAAAGAATGCCAAAGAAGTACCAAAATGGCACAAATACAATAATGTGAATAAACAACAAAAAATGTTATTAACTCATGCTTTTCGCCTGCAGGTTACACTCGAATAACATATATAAAAAAGTGTTTAACTATGAACATTATGAATTTATTCATTACAATTAGCGGCGAACTTACCTCTGGGACTGAAATCGTGTATGTCGAATTCCTAAACTTAGGGGCGTCCGTGTTGATAGCGTACACAAGCAGTTTTACAGAGCGTTCAACCTTCAAAGTACAAAATTATAGTTGTACCTTCTAATTACCGCCTTCAAAAACATGTACATTACATTAAATCTCAGTGAGCAAAAACACTTCATTTCTTTCAGAAAATAACAGTAACAGTGTCAAGTGATTCCAACAGCAAATAACAAAATATATATATAATTTGCCATATAATACTTCTGTTTCCTCGTATAATCACATGTAAAAACAGAACCTTTCCGTGATTTTTTTTATCACCACTCGTATTTTATTAAACCTGAAAACGTATGTTATGTGCGTCGCAGTCACATTTTATAAGGTTAAATTTGTACAAATACAAATAAATATTTCTGTAAAAGATTCACGTGAATATTTGCTTACCATGTTTGATCGGCGTTGCAGATTCTGGCACTGCATAGTACACTGTTGGGGCGACACCTGCACAAAAATTAACAGAAATATTTCGCTAACGTTAGCAGAGGCCGAAACAACACATTTTGTCGACCCCTGTAGAAGTTACCGAAAATTGATTATAAACATGCATAAGCATTACATAGTATATAAGACCGGTTATATTAAAACAAATTTATTATGTACTCGTATGTTAATGACAGGCTCATTTTTTAATATTGCACAAGGTTGGCTGCGATTAGCAGTTTTTAAAGGTTCAATGCTGTTTCAGCGTTCTTAAATTTCCTATTTCGACAAAAGCCCATATCCTCTTGAAGACGTTAACCAGTTAATGAGCCTCCAGTGAAAGGAGCGTAAGTTCAAGAAACGCAAATGTATGCTTAAGAAAGACGCCACGAAAAAAGAAAATGAACCCTTCAGCTATGCGCTACTTTCAATGATCGTGATGAAGCTACTTACGAAGCATGGCTTTTTCAGGTCAATATTCAACACAATCTTCGATTCGTTTGCCACGTCAGTCGTGTTAAATAATAAGCAAGGCTTCTCGAACGTGACGTTTACCCAAGACGGCGTGAAAGTCGCAATAGCTGAACCTTGCAATAAAAGAAAACACTTCGTGAATTACCATTATATATTTTTATCATATTAAATATTATAATTATTTATTATACATAAGGGATTTTTAAACAAATCGTATTTGGTTTTAGGAATTAAAGACAGACGATAAGTTATTCGATAAAAGATATTATATTTGAAGGCATGGAAGGGGATATATGCAATAAATGTTTTGCCGCAAAATCAATGTTAACAACTTTTCTAAATAGATAATCATGAATATTCCAAAAAGATAAATAACATGTATATTTGATTTTAGAGAAAACGGTTAATGGTGTAGCCTAATTGACACATAAACTGTCCTAACCAAGCAAAGACGTTTGAGATGTTTAAATAAAGACCCAGCATCATTAGGCATCCTTTGATTTCGTATTTCTTATAGGAAGTTTTCCTTAATCGAAACATTTATGCGATATTTATATAAGCTTACACATATAAAGAAATATCAACCATTTATAATACCATAAATCGAGTTAGACTAATACATACTGATATGATAATCGTATTAATTAAGCAATTAAGTCGGAAAGATGTCGGCAGCAATTAACATAAAACCATCTTTAATAACATGCAGAAAAATGGTTGAGTATCTGAATGGTACTAAAGACTGAGCCGCGCTATATGAAAACGGGGCTGTGTGCATGTGCGTAAAGTGCAGTCTCAGATTAGCCTGTGCAGTCAGCATAAGCCAATCAGGGAAGACACTTTGCGCTTTTATGGGATTTTTGAATTTGAGAGAAGTCTCTTCTAAACAACAAATCTGTCTAAGTATAAAGTGTCATCCCTGAATAGCCTGTGCGTACTGCACATTCTTACCAGGGACGAAACTTTACGCACATGTATTAAGCTCGGTTTTCCTAGTACGAAACTCAAATGAATAACGATCTAGCGTTGTGTATCGACCAGTAAATAATGTTCTGGAACGCAGGTGCGTAAGACTAAAGCCGTAAGGATGTTATACTAGGTAGATTAGAATGCCAGACACCAGAAGGAAACCATAATAGTTTATTAGCCGATATATAACTATTATGCAACAAGAACTAGATTCTGCTGGCACATAAGTTCGTTACAAAAGCTTTCTTGCGTTGTTTATTGATACGTAAGTCGTTTTACAACATATTTTGGTCTAAGTCTACTGATTGATCGGAGAGCAGCATATTAAAACTATGAAAAAAAAAGTATTAATACATGTTTTTATACTAACCAGCTGTTGTGTTATCTGAAACATTTATTAAGATTTCGTCTGTACTGCTACACGGATCCATCACACATCCCTGGTCACACAATAGCGACGTCACGTGACTACAGAAAATCATAATCAAGGCCACTGGGAAAACGAGGCCCCGTAACATGGTCTGGAAAAGAATTGTTAAAATTGTGAAGTCTATACATATGTTTCTTAATCTGTAATACCTGAAAGTGTTGTGCACAAGATAAATTGTTTATAGTAAGCCAAAGAAAATACTAGAAGGCTGTACAATGTTGCATTCCTAACCACATGTGGTTAGCGTGTGGCTGTTATATTAATAAGTGGAAACATCATTTTGAATGATAAATAATCATATTTATTATAATCATAACGAAAAATCAACTTTTGTGAAAACAAATATTTCCTAATCAAATATATGTAATTGATAATGAATTGTTTTTTCAGAAAAGTTGATTTTTCAGTATAAATTGATTATTTATCATTCAATATGGTGTTTTATTTGATAAGGATTTTTTTTCAGAAAAGTTGATTTTTCGGTATACTTTGATAATTTATCATTCAAAATGATGTTTTCACTAATTAATATAACAGCCACACGCTAACCACCTTCCTTACGACTATATTAAGTCGTACATGTGATCGTTAAGACGGATAAGACAAAAAATAGGGAAGCGTTCGCGCAAGTTGCATTTTTTTTCTTTTTTTAAATGTGACACTTTTTATCCGGCAGATTATAATCTTTCTGAAGTTATCTGTCAGACAAATTCCAACGGCACAAATAGGTCTTGTCAAGAACAATACCAATTATCCGATGCTATTGTGTAATGCAGATTACGATACGGGTCGTCTAGAAATCGATGACAATTATCTTTATCATCAAAGCGATAGAATCCCTCGCATAGCTCACGGTGGCCATAGTAACATTTTACGCAGGGCACAACAATGTCCAGCTGGACGAGCTCAATTGGCAATTAAAGAAGTTACAAACGTTTGACAACTGAAATACTAAATTATAAATGCAAAATACTAATTATTCACATTTTAAGTAATTAGACAGCGAATAAAACATTTGACCAAAAAAACACAGAAAAACATCTAATACAAATAATAGCCGTTAACGATGTCAAACAAAGTTATTATATTGCAAATGGTATGAGCAAACTAGCTATTTATTTTTTATAATTACATGGTTAAAAACTAAGATAAAAATACACGTATGTAACGGTTTATTTCGAACCAGTATGTATGTGAAGTCTCCATCCTGGGACTTCAATGATATTTTGCAGTGGGAAATTCGAGGCTCATGAATATATAAGGTAAAACGTGTCCATTAACAGAAATTAAAAGACAAAAAGATTAGCCCATCGTTTTTTTACCACCTATTGTATTAACAAGCATAAAAATAACTTATAAACAAAGATTAACCGTGATGCATGTATTTGCTTACAAATACTCCATATTTATTGTTGAACATTTAAGACTATACGTTAAAGACTAAATGAAAATAGACGGATACATCATGAATTAATTTCGCGAAAGCTACATTATATTCAAGGCACTTCTTTGATCTATTGCAGTTTTACTAGTCATTTAAACAAATTAAACTTAATATGGGAAGCGAACATTTGAATACATTTCACTAAACAATAAGAAAATACGATACGCGTGTCAATGCGTGCTTTATTGCCGATAAATGACCGGAAAGAACCGAATCCCGAATTTATCCTCGAAATAAGCATGCATATGTGAAATTAGTACGCGAATCACTGAAATGTGCAATTAAGGACGGTCAAAAGATCAAGTTTAATTAATAAAAAATAAAGTGTGTAGCAAGAAAAATAACTTCCCTTGCGGTTTCCGCTCGTCGAATTCCAATGTAAATATATAAGACATGTTTTTGCAATCACATCTTCATATGATACCAGAGTTTTTGGGATTTCCTTATTATTTGTAATGAAATACGAAACATAATCGTCCCTATGATACTCTCATGTCGGTTTACAGTCAACTCGTACCTAAATCAAATCGTACCTTCGTCAACTCGAATTTATTTTGGTCAACTTGCACTGTAGTCAACTCGTACCGTGGTCTACTCGTACCTTATTCAAACGTGTCATATGGAAAAGGGTTCTAGACGAGTAATTTATGCATACACACACACTTATGTAACACCTCTAGAGTTTACTACACGATTATTTCGTTCCATACTTTCTTTTGATGAAGCGGTCTTGAAATAATGTTGTAAACACGAAAAAACATTGTTTATAATACAGGTTAAAAATTTAATATTTCGCTCGTTAAAATTACAGAAACGCAGATTTTCGAACAACCATTTTTTTTGTCCAATTGAAGGCTCTGTCCTGACATCGAGTGTGAGCGTGGCTGCAGTGACAGTTGGTTACGGTACTTGTATCTACCAGGCTGAAAACCCGATTTCAATCTAACACACCACCATTATTTTTAAAAGTGACTGAAAACAGCTTACCGGTACATTAAAATAAGTTTAAGAACATTTGAGCCGCGTTCTGAGAAAACTGGACTTAATGCATGTGCGAAAAGTGGCGTCGCATATTAGCCTGTGAAGTCCGCACAGGCTAATCAGGGACGACACTTTACGCTTTTATGGAATTTTTAGGTTCAAGCAAGACCCTTCTTACCGAAAATCAAGTTAAGTCGGAAAGTGTCTTCCCTGATTAGCCTGTGCAAACTGCACAGGCTAATCTGGGATGACATTTTACTCACATGCTCGTTTGTTCTTTCTGTCAGGATCTATCGAACAAACACGTGAACTCGAGAGGTGCACATTTTCTGCTTTTGTAATAACTACGTGCCTCGCGACATCTGTGTTATCCTTATAACCAATCAATATCCCACTTATTTAATTTGTTTATCAGTATGTTGTAATTCGCATGTCTGACGTTATCAACTATGTGCTCGCCTTAAATATTCATGTTTGAGGTATGTAGAAAATCGAATTAAGAATGAAAGACATTGTAAAGATGTGAAAATAATAAGTCTAAGCGTCACGTGTCATTCATCGAAGGTTTTTAACTTATGATTAATAACTATATTTTTATATTTATTTGAAATGTTTCAAAGCAAATTAAAGACTGCGTATCACTGTTAACATAAAATACCAAATACAATTTATTGAATATTCAAACGAGATAATTATATATAAAAAAGAACAAATTTATATAGAAAAATGCATTTCGATGAATACATGGGTGTTGAACATTAACTATTTATCACTTGAATATTAGCAACATGGTATACGGTTGAACTATATTAAACTGTCTGTCCACATATTTTATTTCGGTTTAATCGACTGCTTTGCTGGTAGCGTGATATGTAAGAAAAAAAAGAAGCGTGTATTACAATCATACGCATAATACCTTAAAGCATAATGTAGAACTAATTAAAACTGAAATAAACGTGAGCGGTGGAGACTTCATTCAACGTGAAGGTATTTGAAAATCGTTTCGTGTTCATTTATTGCATGTTACTATATTAATCAAATCGCATCATATTACATACGTACATGTTCCATTCAATATTCAAATAAATTAAAACTGTGAAAATGGATGAACGAATCATTTATATTCGAACAGAAACACTAAATAAGTTTAAACTCTTACCTTTTGTTTCTGATGTTTAAATTCCATAGGCCGAACTCTAATCACAGTTCTAATGAAATCCGCAATATTCACTCCGCGCCCGAAATCCCCGTCGATAAGAGATTACAATATCAAAACAATGGCAGAGTAGCAATTAAATATTCACTTGAAATTTATGGGCACTATCAAAAGATATCGAACTAACCATTTAAGCAGCGGCGTGTCTTTGCATATATTGACATCGACCGTTTTATTACCCGCTCTCAAATACCACGACGCGCATGCGTTATCAGAGATTTAAAGTTGAGCTGGGCATCGCTTGTTGTCTTGTCAGGGTTTTAAAAGGTAAATATCAAGTGTTTTTTTTTAAATATCAAGTGTTTTGATGCTGACCAACAAGATATTGTCAAGCTTTTCATTGACCAATCAAATATTAGATCATAATCCTGTATGCCAATTAAAGAGGATGTGTTTTATCATGAAATAAAACGTGATACGAATTACGTTAACTACATGGTGTCATACCAATTAGTGAAGTAATACACGCGCGAAATGGGCTCGGCACGTGTGACACTGACTAGTGAAACAACATTTATACGTGTACTCAATGAAACTATCTTAAAGAAAAAAAATAGTATTATTTTAACGCTGCATAAAAGCTCTTTATTAACAGTTTTTAAATATTATTCGCGCGTGTTGCCAACATTGAAACTTCGATACATATGATAATAAAAAGTCCTTTGGACGCAAAAGCAGCAATGGCATGCATATGTTATTATTTACTTTTATTTATTTACCGGTTAACAAGTTGTTTTTGTGTGTTTGTTTGCTTTTCATCAATAGACAATAGCTTTCGCGCCTTTTATAGTATTGCTGCTATTTTTTTATTTACCTAAGTGTTTTGAGCAAGAAAATACCATGAAAACAATCAACATCCTTCAATTATTTATAACAAAGTAACCAATAATAGCTCATAACAATATGTAGATAATACAACATATTTTTTCTGCTTAACAAAATTACCACAAGAAGACAGGTTAAACAGTTATATTTTCTTACAAAAGAATTACAAGACAATATCTCAATAATGGTTGTAGTACATACTATCAACTTGAAAGATATCGCCACGATTAACTTTGTCAACCATACGTTATGATCTACGTTTCGTACATAGGTGTTTTTTCTGTTAAGAAAAGTGTAAAGTGAGTCCGAGATTCGTTACCTAAATTGGATTTTTCGTGATTTTTAAAAATAAAATTCGAGCGACTTATCGAATTGAAAAATAACGTGTAACGTTAATCACCGATATCTAAATTTATCAAACTGTTGGCGCAAATTGAAATTAGTAGCGATATGCATTATTCTGCAATGAAAGAACTACCACTGTTATTGCCGCATCAGTAGTTTCTAATGAAACGCATAACCTTGGTTACTGACAGACATTTACTTGATTATTTCTGTTTCTTAAACTTGTTTTTCGGACAACCGGACTTTCTTAATAAGCCGAGTTTTGTGTTTTCAGGAAACGGGATTTACATTGCCTTTATAAGCCTAAGGCTTTATTTGATATCTTTCTTTAACAGATGTGTCTTAACTACTAACTAATCCATTTATACAAAAATAAAAACCATCAAATTTGAAACTCCCCAACAATAGATCGGATTGTTTTCAGCAGCACATAACGTTATGAGCTCATAATAAAAATCGACCCATAAATATCCATAAACTAGAGGAAGTGGGCAATATTTATCAATACGTCGGACCGCAGATACATAAGTGCCACTTAAGACAGGCCGGGTTGTCACAGCTCACCCGTTCAATATCGACCGGAAAATTTATCAGGAAGGCTTTACGCAAAAATGTGACAAATTCCGCGTGGCGTCTGTGACAATCTTATCTCTGTATATCTTTATATATCTCGGACAACTGAAGAATCTTGCTGTTATGAAGTTAAACGATGCAATTTCAGACATTTTATAGAGCAGTGAAAAGCGTATAAACATTTTATTTCGTCGATTTAACACGATTTTTTATCATAAAACGATTTTATGTATAAGTTGGTTTTTTATGCTCTTTACAAAACTAGCGTATACATGCTTAAAATTAAATTCCCAAATATTCAAATGTGCTTAAAAACGCCAAAAGGAAGAAACCTTGAAATACAAAATAAATGAATGCAATTTGTAAGGATTCCTAATTCGCAATGCATAACCATTATCCAAGGGTGACAACGCTGACCAAGCATTATCTCCGTTTATTATCTACCTTGAATGTGAGAACATGCTCCACCATATGATCGTGTATGTTTACGTGCGTTTTCCGAAGTTAACGAGGTGTCCCGACAATGTCGGTCATAAATCCTACCTCAACATTAAACTTACGAAAGTTAGGGCGAGTTTTACTTCTGCAATACAACTTCAGTTTCCGGCTTTTTAGTTTTTACTGAAATATATTCTATATCGGTGTGTCTTTGTACTTTGGTGGAAGCCTGAGAAACCTCACCTGTGTTATATGACCAACAGTCTAACTCAAATGTGTTGGTATTGCGGATTGAGACCAGGTCGCGTTATTTCACTGTGCATTTTTAGATGCATTGTAAATACTTTGGACTTTGTGTAAATGCTGATTTGAGAACAAAATATCAATACAAATGTAATATTTTTTTAATGTTTAACAATGCAGTTTACTACTAACTATAGGCGTTTCCAAAAACTAGGTGATCTCCTCTTGAATTTTTCTTCCTTGATTGCGAATACGTCATTAACGAAAGTTATACAATCAACTTCCGTGGACGATTTTATGCCCATTACTTTGAAATATACTTCATTGATCGAGTACTACAAGTTGAACGTTTTCTTTTAATAACAAAACATGGGGGAAAATACTAAAAAAAGTTTATTTATTGTATAACAAATATTTATTTTTTTCATACTGACAATTTCAGACCATATTATGCCATACGTTTTAATGTTAAAAGGGCTATACCTTTTCAATGGAAGCTAACTCGTAAGTGTAATTAGTACACTTGATATTGTATTTATTGGTATATGTCAATTGTTTTCAAAACAGATTAATTATTATCCGCATGAATTAAGGGTTATAAAAATTCCAAAGTCGAAAACCACGGGATGTTATCAGCATGCGATTTGTACAATACCGATAATACGGTACACTTGCGTAATGCAGATAGCGATAAGGATCGGCATTTAGTGACAAGTAACATGGCAGATATTGTACCCCGGTATTTCTGTATGATCTCTAGAGTCATAAAAATGCCTACGGTTGAAACCGCGTGTTGTTATCAACAAGAGATTAGTACAATACCGACAATACGCTGAAGTTGCGTAATGCAGATAACGATAAAGATCAGCATTAATTTGGTGACAATTGATATTAAAATTTTCTCCCATATTTTTATGTGAAATTTAAGTATATCAAAGAAACTAGCATCCTACTAGTGTTTATATAATCTCATCTTATATGGCGCGTACCTACCAATATGATAACAAAAAAATCAGTACTATTTTAAATTAAAACTTATTTAAATATATTTCTGACCAAATATTAGGCATTGATCTGATCACTTTCGAACAGATTTTTAAAACATGTATGATAGCCTCTTTGGTATAACTCAATACAACGCAACTCGATTGTTCTTTGTTTGACAAATTGTAGACGGTTGACGTATTTTGTTGTTTTTTTTGGGGGGAGGGGGGGGGGGGGGGGGGGGTGCAATCAATGCACCGCCATTTAATTAATAATGTAGCGTATTACGTAATGTTAAAAATAGAATTGTATTATACAACACTGACAAGGTATTTAGATGACAACTCAATGAGTGACGTGAGTAGGCATTATCATTAAAAGAATAAATGTAGAGTGTATTTTGCATTTCTTTTTATTTTATTATTAGCATAGCCAGGGACCTATATTCGGCTCACAAAATCATATGTCATACTCGATTCAGAACATTCAAATGTAACTGTTTTTATCAAGTCATTTTTTAACAAAATGAGCTCATTTAAAGACTCTAAATTATACAAATTGTATTCTTTATTATGTATTTGCAGATATTGGGTATGTCAGTATATATAAACATAAGAAACCATGTAAAACAGGTCAAACGTGATTATATATTGTAAGTACAGACACCCGTTAAGCGTCCGTGCTTACAATAAAAACAATTCCATATATATGAGCCGTGCTCTGTGAATAGGGGTTTAATGAATGTGCAGCAAGTGTCGTCCCAGATTAGCCCGTGCAGTCCACACAGGCTAATCAGGGACGGCACTTTCCGCTTTAATGATATTATTGTTTTAAGAAAGTCTCTTCCTCGCAAAAATCTAGTATAGGCGGAAGTATCGTCCCAGATTAGCCTGAGCGGACGAAACTTTACGCAAATTCATTAAACCCCCATTACACAGAGCACGGCCCATATGTTGTTTTTGTTTGGTTGTCAAATACCGAATGCTTAAACAGGCGTCAAAATACGATTCAAGCTGTGAAATTTTGCATTGCAAAGATTCAAAGTAACGAAATATTTAAATGAAAAGTATGCTTATACTTAATAAGAATACCTGACATTCGTTCACAAGGTCAATGGTTCCTACGCTTATTTTGACAAGGCGGACATGCGTTCTTTCGTTATTTTGACAAGCCGAAAAATGTTTCCTACATTATTTGGACAGCCCGGACATTCGTTTCTCGAACTTCTAGAGTACCATAGAGTACATTTGACTGTGTATATTAATAGAACAGCGTTTTTTTTGCAACTGCATCCAATAAGAAATTAAGAATAGCTCACTGAAGTTAAACTCATTTTTTGTCAACTTGTAAAAGAGCATTTTGTCTACAAAAATCTATGTAATCATACCACATATAGCGTTGAAATAGTGAATATTTCTATAAAGAACACTGATTGTTTACGTGTTAACTCTATTTTACGAAATACTTTACAAAAATTTCGTTGATTTTGAGCGTTATAGAGGCTTTAAACATATGTGCATCAGACGATCAGAGTAATTTAATTTATAAAAAAGCATAATATTTGTTGTTGAAGGGACCGTTTCACAAATTTTAGCATGTATTTAAGTTTCTCATTCAATTCATTCAATTCTTTCAATTGATAAATGCATATAAATATTGGCACCAAATAGCGACATTAAAAGAAACAATAATACAATTAAAGAGAAAGTAAAAAGTCATCCACAACTGGGCTTGAACCACTGAGCCTTAGAAATAACGGCTCTAGGATAGGCTTCTTTGAGATGAAAAATATAATACAGCACTGAAAATATATACATTTATAGACTCCAAATCAATAAATAACTTGCGGAACGTTGTCTTTGTCGTCATTATAATGAAATGGAAAATTGTAGAGTTTCTTTTGCATTGCATTACAATGAATTATCAGCAACGTCTACATTCAGCACACAGAGCCGTTGTATGTCAAATTCAACATGAAAGAAAACTGCTTTTTTCAGCAATATGAACTCCTTTAAAGAATCTAAATTATTCAAAGACTCATAATTATACACATTGGTACTCTTGTTGAAACATTTGTTTGTAGATGTATGTGTATTCCGAATTTTTCGATGTCCTTCTGAGTCCTTCCGCGCCTGTTGCTGCATTATGTGTGGACCCGGATTGTGTCTTAACACTACTACTTAATAAACTTACTGGAGTAACAAACGAACGAATTTTAGCTGAAAAATCCAGCTATTAAGTTGTTAGTGAAATATTTCCAATGTTGGTGTGGTCTTGTTTTGTGGGTGTGAAGCCAGAGTGCCCGGAGATAATCCCACCTGTCCGGTATGGTAGCCACCATTTAAACTCACATGCTTCTGGGAACGGGGTTTGAACATGTATTTGAAGATGTTTGCGTAGTTCAAATTTAATGATGTCCTTCCCCTCTGAGGCTGTATTATGTTTGTATTCCATCACTCCTAACTGAGTTACTTATTGGACTAAAGAAAGTTGAGACGAATTTTGAATCATAGCTGCAATCCACTTGTCTGGTATATTGGCCACTAAACAAACTCGCATGCTGCCGGGAATGTGGATTGAACCTAGGTGAGAGGCGCGTGGACCAACCGCTGAACTAACCGGAAAGCAAGTACTTGTAGATTATTGGTATGTCAGTATAATGAGTATATATATAAACACGCTTAACAATCAATAAAAGTCACCAGAAGTGAACAGGGGATCACTTGTGCTCACGCACGGGAAGTTGCCTAGTTTTGGAAAAGGCCAATTAATAAAACAAGCGCTGCTTCATATTTATTACAATAAATACACTCAAAATCTCGCCTTCTTGTTCGCACTTGATCCAACAATTTGATTATGTTACCTCCTCTCTGATTCCGTACACTATTGTGTTTGTGACACAAAACAACTGCAAAGGCACTTACACATGTATAATGTGAACTTTCACTGTTTACTTTCAATTGTTTAACGTTATTCATTGTATCACAAGTATTTCTTTAAATGTTTGATCATCCATAAGAACATTGAATAGTTTAAACTATTTTGGTAAATTTTAAAAGTAATAGGTTTAAGATTTAAATGTATATAAAAGTGTAACTGACTAGTTTTAACGTTTTGAATCCGCTGCGTTTTCAGCATCGCCTACTAAATAAGCCCCGGTGATAAGTGGGTTGGCGTCGGAAGTTCTCAGTGCGGTACTACGTGCCCTGCCCAAGAAACATGCACCGGAAAGTCCACCACCTGTGGGTTGGAATGTCAGCGTCTCTAGTAGGGATTATGCCCAACGGAGCCTCGATGGATCGACAGTTACCATTTACTAGTATTCTGTTACTGGCATAATCTTCCGATACCGCTGCGGACGCTACTGAAACCATTCAAAGTATATGTGGTCGCATTGATGGTAACATTTATATCGCAGAAACGATTCCAGGCATTATACCCAACACTGGTTGCCGCATTGGAGTATTGCTGGGGTGATTCCGCTGAAAGCGCTGTTACCTGTAATTCTAGAGGCACTCCTAGAGAAGCGTATCATGTCGCCGATTGTTGTAACGTATGGTGTACGAACTGGTCCAAATCTATTCTAAAGCGTCCGGAACGGTTTACTAAACTGTATCGGACAGTTACGTATATTTGAACCGCTCGTGCGTCTGTAAACCGTACCGGGCGATTTATTTTGAGGATAACAAACCGTCCGATACAGTTTAGGAAACCGTCCGGGACGGTTCCCTGGAAACCGTCCGGGACAGTTTCATGGCGTACATTATAGTACGGCTTTACTTGCGGTATTTTTGTCAATTGCTTACTTGAAAAAGTATAATTCAGTCTATTAAACCTGTTCGGTTTAAAACCTGCTTCCTTCTATGTATCAAAAAATGCACTGCTAAAGATGAAATTCGTTACCTATGTCAGAAATACTTAGTTGGCAAATATATTAATTCGAGTACTTAAAATATTCATTTCTAACTCTGACGTGTTTGGAAGCAATGATTGATTGAATATTTTAAAATCCATGCTTTGTCCGAGAAAAATAGCGTCGCTCGAGATGACAACGATATTACATTACGCTCGTAAAACTTCCAAAGTAAAGCATTTTTGTAAGGAGTGTTCTGATTGTTTGATATAAATACTATACCCAACTCCAGCAATAATACCGTATCGGACAGTTTAAACCGTCCCGGACAGTTTATGCGCACGAACGGTCCAAAACTTTCCTAAACCGTCCCGGACAGTTTTTAAACCGTCCGGGATGATTTACAATCCGGTTTAGGATAGTTTTGGACCGGTTCGTACACCATAATAATGGGAACACCAAACACAGTGCATGTACCGTTAAGAGTGCCGTTTGTTCCACTGGTTACGTCGCCTTGAGCGCCGGGGAAGCCGATCATTGCGTTACATGCGTTATTATTTTCAGTACGCGGGACGTGGTACAGTGCAGTTACCGTTTGAATTATAATTGAGTCCGAAGCAGTCCCGGTGATTTTATGCGACGGCCTCGGTTGACGACTCAGATGTGTTAACTCGTCTCTGTCGGTATTCTTTGAATGTCTTCCCGGTTGAACTTGAGATTGAACTAGTTTACAATATTCCTCAGTTACCCTGTCTCTGTGTCATTTCCACACATCAGCGCCAACGTAGATTCGGCAAAATACGTGGCTCTCCACTGTACCATAAAAATCTGCGGCCCGGACGTTCTTTCTTCGACCCTACTACGATATCGGAAACAAGGAGAACGCCATTAAGACCTTCGTCATTGATCATGTGGTCGTGATGATTCTAATGACGTCATACACCAAGACGGTCGTACTTAAGATGGCGGAGAGATTTTTAGTACCCCGGGACTTCATGGGGGTACATACCTAGGGCTGTTTAGTGGGCCGCCCTGTTTTGCGAAAATAAGAAAAGTAATATTTGTCTAACGTGAATTGTGCGTTTAGGGTTCTAATCAATGTACACTGTCCAGAGGAATAATATTTGCAATAGAACTACATGTCTGTGCAATTGGTAAACTGATAGCATTACAAGTCACTGCGCAAAAAGGCCACATTTCAGAATATAAAAAACGTGTCAGGCATGTATTCCAATCGTCGACAATTCTTTTACCAAGGTAAATTAGTCTCGTTCTAACTAATGTCTTATCAGGGACGACACTTTTCGCCTTAACTGGAATGTCGTTAAGAAGAAACTTCCTTTGAACGGAAATTTCCATAAGAGCGGAAAGTGTCGTCTCTGATAAGCCTGTGCGGACTGTACAGGATAATCTTGGACGATACTTTACACAGTCACGTACAAAGTAAGGATTTCATCGAACGAGGCTCGAATGTCCCGGTGTTGCTATATATACAGGTACACTTTCCTTAATTAAGGCAGATATCGTTCTTTTAAGTCTTCATCATCAATATGCAGATTTCACTGTACATTGTTAATTTCGATAATGCTTTTCGAACATACATATATTGGTTAGCTTTTGCAGATACCGTTGTATTATAGAACGTAGAATAGGAAAAGAGAATACGTGAATTTTGTTGTTGCTCCTTGTATGTTGTTGTTACACCGTGTTGATTTTTGTTGCACCGTGTATGTTGATGTTGCACCGTGTATATATATAATTGTTGTTGCTCCGTGTATGCTGTTGTTGCTCTCTACCTTTTTACCTTGTTTATGCGCAGACAAACATATGCGTAAATACACTGGCAACGATTCGAATGCGCGTGTATCTCTTATTTAATTTACGAAATGATGGTCGTGGTAATTTCATAAATCATAATGATATGCATTTATACCGGTAACGGTTATTACATATAACGTATTATCCTTGAAAATCCTTATATTTAAAGCAAGAATCAGTCGACTGTCTGGATATTGGATGCAGTAAGCTTACTAATTTGTGTCCCAATCCCTGGGTTTGGTTCACAAATGCTATTGAAATAAGAGCATAATTGCAAGTCATCAACTTTTCTATCTGCTATAACAACGACAGTAACTTTGTTTTATAATTTCAAAATCAATTATTGTACTTATCCTTGTAGGCGAATGGAGGTTTTTGGCATTATGTACAAGTATAAACACAAATTATCTGGAAAACAGACACCACAGTTTTCGGCCTATATGCTATTATGACATTGAACGACACACTGGTTCTTCATATAGTTGCGCTTGGTGAAACAACGCATATCAACTAAGCGAAACTATAGCTACCAAGGCAGACAAATCTCACTTAAACACGAGGTACTTTCACACTTTGCAAATCAGACTGACGCTGACACAACACACAACAGACACAAATATATATGGGGTCAGAGCATATTTGTTTACATGTATTGTCCATGATGTTCAAAATGATGAACAAAATTATACAATTATACAAGATATTAAGCTTTTTTTTTCAATTTGTATCAGCAGTTTTTCAACGCTTGAAGTATTTTTATTGGTGTTACGAGCTCCACTTTAGAAAGCCAGCCGATTATCTTTAAGAATAATCAAGCCCCTAATATTTTGGAGCAAATGTCCGTCGATTGTTTTCCTAAACAGCAACATTCTGGTGCAATAACACACAAACTCACAACTATATGGTTGCCATTATTTATTCAGAAAACAAAATGTAAAATGAAAATGGGAAACTATCACACTTTAAACAATTCGTCTTAACACACACACACATATATGTAGTTTAGAGGTAAAATTCAAATCAATTAAAATCGCACGTGCCTTTAAACATTTGCATAACTTTTTTTAAGAATAAAAGATGATTAAAATGCAAAGAAATACTCATTAAATAGAGGTTTCGTGTAAAAATAGAACATCACTTTCCCGTTAACAGTATCTTCGAAAGATACGCGCAAACAATTCATAACATCTTACATTCGACTACGTGTTGAAGACCAAGCGCACGCTTTCATAAAGAATTGGTGGTAAAAATTATATTGAATTTATGTTGAAAAGCAATTTTTCTTTTCAAGAAAACTTACAGAACAAAATGCCTTTGTCATCATAAACACGAAAAAGCATTATTATTTCAACAAGGGCTGTTTGTAAAACATGCATGCCCCCCTATATGGGCTATAAGTTGTAGTAGCAGCCATTGTGTGAATACGTTTTTTGTCACTGTGAACAACACGGCTGGTGGTGGTGGTGGTGGTGGTGGGTGGTGGTGGTGGGTGGTGGTGGTGGTGGTGGTGTTGGGTGTTGGTGGTGGTGGTTATTGATACAATGCATGGTTATTGATACAATGCATTACAAAAATGCAGTTAGCCTTACATTTGGTAAAATTTAAATTTAAACGGAGGCAAATGCTGTAACAAAAAGAACATGCATAAACGGTAGTTGTTTCCCTTGTTTGAACCATGCTAAATCCTTAAAATGCATATTTCCAGTAAATGTGACCTTCACCTGTGACCTTGACCTTTGACCTAGTGACTTCAAAATCAATAGGGGTCATCTGCGAGTCATGATCAATGCACCTATGAAGTTTCATGATCCTAGGCCCAAGCGTTCTTGAGTTATCGTCTGACAACCACTTGGTGGACGGACCGACCGACCGACAGACAGACCGACATGAGCAAAGCAATATACCCCCTCTTCTTCGAAGGGGGGCATAATAAGTGTTGAGCAGGCGAAGCAAAAAAAAATGCATATCGACATGCAACAAAAATATGGCGTAAAACATATTTTTATGAATGTTATATTTCTATTAGAGAACTGATAAAATGTTAACAGTTTAAAAGAACAAAGTCCATATAAAGTCACAAATACAAATAGTTTCCTGAAATATATTACGAAAAACGGATTTGCAAATCAAATCTATCACATATTTGCTAACCTGAATTTCTAACACAGCACATTCTTTCACACTGTACCACTATTTCAAAAAGATATATATCACTCAATCGCAAGCTAAATGCAATGAAAAAACTTAATTAAATGGCGATTATTTACATGAAATACATTCAACTAGGCAAATGCTTTTAATGTGATATCTTTATACTATTTCTCAAACATTTGTGAACTAATCACATTTAAGGCATTCACACACCTCATAAATAATATATATAATAATATGAATACATTTACATGTGCAAAATTATAAAAATACCGGTATTTTAAATTCCCCTTGAATTTAACCCATTTCGCTAAGAAATAAATCACTGTCATTTTACTGGTTAGTGTCTCGATTTCTTTATAGTTTCCGTCCATTACAATATGCGATTCTAATACACAATCATAATTCAGCATTTTATACAATTCACAATCATTTGATCAACATTTATAGGAGATCGGAATAGTGTGCTGCCAGAGAACAGAAACTGATATCGTACTTCTAAAATCGTCAAGCAGCTATATTGAACTTGGACTCAAGATAACTACTGTCCATGTAAGTGTGTGATTACTGTGTTATCCCAAAATTGTGCTGCTTAACCCCGAACAATTGCATCAAATATGTCATGTCTTGATCCCATTCATGTTACAACATGTCTTTCTGTTACTTTTCTCCAAAGTAAAGTCTCCACATTACACAGCACAATCTCATGGAATATGTTTCCTAGCATTGTCATCAGCATAAGCTACTGTTAGTAAGAAACAGAAAGCATTCCAGTCCTTTTACACATTTCAAAAGAGAACAAAATGTCTTCACAAATCCAGTCTCACTAGTCAAAATGCATACAGGGATACATTAAGTCAAGCTCTTTCAAAACATGTATCAAATACTTGAAAACAATCACTTACTGTTTTTTAATAAGACCAATAGTATTCCTTGTTCAGCACCTATATATACTGAACATTCATCAAGAGTCGTAGTCCGGCTGTGCATATCCTTTCACAACACTTACACACTTAATTTCATGTTTGCAAAGAGTTGCAACTTCTGGTCTTAATAATCTCAAAAAGAAATCTTAACTGAGCCGCGCTCTGAGAAAACGGGGTTTAATGCATACGCGTGAATAGTCGCCCCACTTTCCGCCTTAACTGGAATTTCGTTTAGAAGGGACTTTCTTTTAACGAAAAATTTTATAAAAGCAGAATTGTCGTCTCTGATTAGCCTGTATGCCTGGAACGACACTTGACGCACATGGATGAAGCCTAATTTACCCAGAACTTGGCTCATTTAAAGTCTTCTCAGTACAAGTATTTTTCGATCTGCTGAAGCAAGCCATGAAGTTGGTAGTATGTAGCCTCTTTCTTGAGTTCTTTCAGAAGCTGACGATCTCTGGGCAGACAGTCCATATTGAGTCCCCCATCCCGGAGATAGTTCAGCACATACCTGCAATGAGGTCGCGGAAACAATGATCAAACATGTTTTCGAAAATCTTTTATAAGAATAATCAAACGATTCCAATAATCATAAATGCCCCATTTAATAACTTGGTAATAAAGAACGATTTTTTTGCGTTTTTTTTTAAACAACAAATGTCGTATACGAAACACACAAATACGCAATGCCAGATAAATTTAATAAAATCAAATACACACTCATTGAAATCAAGATGTATTGCGTTTTGAAAAAAAAACAGAACTCTCCTCGATATGTACTGTTTGGTTTTTTTTCTTACCGGAAGTGAGTGCCATCTCGGTCAATAAAC
The DNA here is from genome assembly GCF_020536995.1 of Dreissena polymorpha. NCBI lineage: Eukaryota > Metazoa > Mollusca > Bivalvia > Myida > Dreissenidae > Dreissena > Dreissena polymorpha. The sequence goes on along the minus strand of NC_068370.1, from coordinate 6,862,932 downwards.
ACGCAGCCGTCCTCCTCCTTCAGTAGCTCGTGCCTGCCGCTGAACATGGCCGCTAGCATTGAGTCTGCTTCCCGCGTCAACGTCAGAAGTGACGTCGTGAACACGTGACCACCTACGTCCAGCTTGACGCGACCCTGAAAATAAAGTCCGACAACTCCGTTATGGTATGGTTAGAACGCGAATAAGTGTGTTATTTATGTAGTGCATGTGCTGGGTTTGTGTTGAGAATATATTATTTTTTTGTCGAATACTCATTTGCGCTAAAAACACAATGTAATTTTTAGAAATGTTCTTTCAAAGAAAGCGAAAATTAGCATCGTTAAATAAATTTTTGTAGACAAACAGGATATTTGAAGCTAATGGCTATTTTAGCTCCTGGTTACGCTAACTTAGTATGTGCACATTTCCTGTTATTTTCTGAGTTTGTATATTGCACACTATTTCTGTTTGTAAAAAAGAACTCAAATTGTCGTACATTTCTTTTGTAGTTTCAGATTACCTGTTTGCTTTTTTATTGCAATATTACATGTGTGGACTGGTGTCAATGTTCATTTTAAATACTGTTATGTTTATGCTCGGTCAGCAATTTGAAAAGAAAATCAAACCTTTGAATACCTTTACCTTTTACCTGACACACTGGACCCTATTGCAGAATTAGGGATTAGACCCTATCACATAGGGACCATAAACAGCCGCCGGGGAGGGATAAAGTACTCCTAAATGGGTCAAGAACCGTTTGGTCAAAAGTCTGGCCCATTGCATAATTTGGACGATAGAATCTTGTCATCGGTGGGTATTTGAAGACTCTTCTTATCTTTATATTTGCAGAATTAATCCAAAGGAACCACCCCGGACACAATAACCCTGTGATAAAGATCCACTTGCATACTTTCAATTTCAGTGTTTTTCGCGGTTCATAAGTTTCCGTAACTTCAACGTTGATATTAAGGTTTTATCCATCCGTTATGTATGATGCCACACATTAAATATTCCGATGTTTGCATGTAATTGCTGCATTTTAATTTCCCATTCCAATAACGTTTCAAGCATTTAACTTATTTTCACTTCTTCTTTATGCTGAGTGAAAGTATTTTTTCATTAATGTCTGCATTACATTATCAAAACCCTGTATGTGAACAAATAACATGGCAAGCATTGGTCAATAACATTTTTTTTACTTATTCCATCTAAATAAGAAAGCATATTCTAAAAGTACATATATTTTGCAAAGCCAACCATAAATCTATTGCATACGTGATTACAAAACAAGAAATTAATTTTGCCCAAAATTGTAGTGTGTCAGAATATCTGTTCTTAACAAAACGTCGTGTTTTCGAAGTTTTAAAGACATTTTAATGAAAGTGTTATATATATTTACTCGATTTTCTGTATGTAAAACTAACTTAATGCATTATGTTCTGTTCAACCATCAAATTTACTTACAAATGACTCTACTTACCTCCCGATGATTACTATGAAACTTAGTGCAAGTAACACTAAATGTAAAGGTCCCAAATTTCACAGCCATAACATTAAATTTGTTATGAAGGTCACGCCCTAGTGGAATAGATTACAAAATTATTAGATCAGTATCACAATTATAAATTTATAACCGCATAAAAACATTAATACTGTTGTTTTAATTCAATTCACAAGAGCTCTCCCAATACAGCGCTCGACTTTTCTTCAATTTCAAAAGTAAAGGGTCATGCGACATTATGTTCCAAAAGTTGAATAACTGAAGCCTTAACTATACAATTACGCTGACACTGCCGAAGGGATGAGTAGTATACATGTCGCTAGAACTATTTGATGAATAGTCGAGCAAAGTACATTTTTATTATTTTGTTCCTAAACATTACATATCATCATGGGGATAGTTTTATTATTTGTGGTTTCAGAGAATAAGTCCAATCTGAAGACGGCCCATTTTCCGTGTTATTATTTTTGTCAAGTATTTTTTTTTACACTCAGCATAATTTCTATTACTAAAATGAAGAGATTGATTTTTTCGAGTTGAAGTTTCAATTATTATATAATAATTATTATTTTCCTATTACTGGGATTTGTGTTGTTCTTTTTTAAATCAGACAATCCATTGCCAAGTTGGTATGAGAGCAACGATGTCTGACAATTTCATCCACTCGTTCTTTTGTTCAATAGGTGGCCTTCAGAAACTATGGCATTTTCACTTTTAAAGTACTTGAAGAAACCAGTTCTAAATACACCTAAAACCACTCACAATCAAATTCTCCCCCAAATTTTGTTTGAACAATATGCTTGAACAACTCAACACAGCAACACATAATTCCAAAGTAAAACAGACAGAATGCTTACCCCTTATTATCTCCATTAGCATCACAAAAACAATAAGAAACCGTCGGAGACGGGTGATGCTCCCCAAAGTTTTTTTTGTCACAATATTGCACTATATATTCAGATAAAAGGAAACGTCTAGCAGTTAGGGGACACTATATGTACTTTTAATGGAAAATTTCAAAGGGCCATAACTCTGTGAAAAATCATCCGACCAGAACCGGCTGATAATATGCACATCTCCTCTTGGTAGTGAAGCTTCCCATAAAATTTAATTGAATTCCGGTCATTAATTGCTGAGAAATAGCCCGGACAAAAATTGTGCCCGGACGGACGGACACACGGACAGACTAAGCGGCGACTATATGCTCCCCCTAAAATATTTTTGGGGAGCATAAAAAGCATTGAATCTCAAAAAGGAAGTACAATGTAATATTTTTCTGACCTTACACGGTTCAAACAGATTGTAGAAGGAACTGTGAATTACTGAATATTTGTGGGTAACTCATGGACAATCATGATTGCCTTGGAAGTTAATATCTATGACAAGATGTGTCAACCAGAAAGCGTTTATAGGACAGTCAAGTTTGTCATCCAACACCCGTTGTTACCACTTTAGTTTTTCCCACGAATATATGATCATTCACAGTCAGATATTTTACATTAATATCATTGAACCAATTGGTATTTTGAAATACTTATAAACGAGTTTAATATCTAGAGCTTACCTCGCGTGCCAGCCTTACGGGCAAAATGTGATAATTGCAAAATGAATACTTTTAAAGGGTAATTGAGCATCCCCCAGTTTCATTTTAAATGCAATACCACATTTAGTTGCCATGCCGGACCCAACTATCTCCCAGTGTTGTTCAACCGCGTCTAAGTGTAATGCTTACAAATTTATCACCCTAGAAGTAAAGCGTCAATATAGACAAGGAAACACATTATGACATAATTATGCATGCATTCAACACAAAACAAACTCGCAAATATCAGTCGCTTTTTTGTTGGGCATTAAATTTCACCAACCAGCATAAGCTTCTAGCACATGTACCGTAACAACACTAGCAGTTTATATCAGATTCTGTCTGAAGTCATAACCATCAATTTAAGTAAAACCAACATAAACAAGGAACAACGATGGATGAGTTTCAAGTCTGCATTTATGGTTCGAACTAGCTTTCCAAGTTGCGAAAAGAGCAGAAAGAAGATGGTGGAAATCCTTTCAGGTCTTAGTAACTTGATGAATTTAATACTTAGATTCTTACCATATCAAACCAATAAACCAAACTGTTGCATCTGGAATTGATTTTAAAATATAAGCATTATGACATTGGCAATAAACATACAAGTCCTTAGTTGCAACATCGACATGAACACACCTAAAAAGGCAAAATTAGTTCTGAATAGTAGAAGAACCACTAAAAATATCAGGCTTTTTTACGATATCAGCCAAAGTGAAAAAACACAGATATTAAATGGGTACAAAACCTAGAGTTAAAGCGGGTCTTCAGGTCGAGTGACTTACAATATACGTTTTAGATACGAGGATAAACGGTTGCCAAAGGTTACGCACCTTCTGGATTTTATGGGTTTCTTCCATGCGAGTGATTTCATCTCGAAGCTGTTGCCATTGCCGACAAATTTCTTCACGTTCTTTCTTCATGTCCCGCTTGAAAGAGTCCTAAAAGTAGAACAGTATCCATTAAAGGCAATGATCGTACAAAAAGTAAGAATAACCAAAATACTTCAACAGAAATTGACATTTTATGTTGAGACTATGACCAAACATCTAGGAGGATCGTTATCAAACAATAATATATTTTGACACAACTTTCCAAGGTATAGGACTTGATAACAGTTCCATTGTATTAACTATATAAGATTACATCAAAAGAAGTATATAGCTTAAGTACTTATGCTTAAATAAGACAAATAGCAATAAGCTCCCAAAATATTTACTCTTTTTGTGTGATCAATTATTGTAGGATTAACTGCAATTTTGTTCAAAATTACTTTTAAAATTTTTCTTGGTAAAGATTTACTACTCACTAAATGTTGTCTTTTGCCAGTCAAAATAGTTCATAAGCAAAAATTGCAAGCAATTATTCTAATGAAACCTTTTGGTTCTCTTATGATAATTTCAGCCTATGAACCTCGTTCTGGTAAACAAACAAACTGTTTTCAATGAACGACTCATCCTGCCACATACCTGATCCTTTGCGAGTTTCCTCTGTCTCTCCTTCACCTCCTTCTCCTGTTTCAGAAGCATGGCCGCCTTCTCTTCCAGCTCTGTCTTCAGTTTCTCCAACGCCAGCTTGGTCTCACTGTTCTCCCTGAAAGAATGTAATGGAGACCAACATTTAAAAGTGGCAAGTACTAATGTTGGGTTGACATCTTTCAGCTTTTCCTTCAATGACTTAACGGCTAGATTTGTCTCACGATTATATTTGGTAGATTGTAAAGACATTCTCTGCATACAATTTTACAAAAGACATCCAATTGCAAACTTTACTTTGTTGACCATGCCAAGAGGATGCACACGCATATGTGTATATGGTCCCTATCGGGCGATCAGGTGATCCTGTGTTAGATACCTGCCCTGGGATGCATTCTCCTCTAATAAAGTACCAAGAACTGGTTCTATCAGGCTTATATACAGGCTTATGAGTGTCTAGATAACTCTAGTTTAAATGCAATCAAGCTAAACTACTTTTAGACTAAGTGCTAAGCACCAGAATTTATGATTATTTTATTCCACATCTCTGATCATTTTAATGTTATCTTTCAAATTATCTTTAGTTAAGGAACATATTCTTTATGCAGATTTATTTTAAACTAAGTATTAAGTTGAGGTTTAAATTCGTCAGAAAATGGTTAATAAAAATGGACCCGATCTTCTTGTAATTTATGATTAATTACATAAGTATGTTTATAGAAAGCAATATTTTAATTAGAACTAAGATAGATTATAGGAACTTATTAAATGATCTGAATAAAACTCTATTATCTGAAATTATTGATAAATAATACTTTAAACTTTCTTCTAATAAGCTTTAATTATCAAGAAAATTTAACACTTTTGTCAGAAAGTTGATTCTCTAGATCTGCAAACCTGTGTAGGGTGGTGATTTCTCCGATCTTGTCTGACACGTAACCCTCCAGTGCCTCAGTCACAGTGTCGTACTTCGTACGAACAAAGTCCTTCATGTTCTCAAGGAGCTTCTCTGTAACCGGAAAATACAATTTAACAAAATAATTGTATATGTGCATATGATTAACTGAATATAATCTTAGTTTGTGAAAAAAAGTCCATACAAATAAGATTTTTTCGAATTGTGTTGGTCTTTGAGCGTGTTGTAGGGACCATACGTTATTACTTTATTGTTCATCATGTCTAACTCATCCTTGTAATGTTGTTTTGTGAAATACATCATTAGGCTATGGCCATCATGTTCTATGTTTAACAATGTTAACATACATCCATCAAAAGCATTTACTTTAAAGCAGTCATTTCATACAGTGATATATGAACATAAATATGCAAAATAAGTTTTTTCTTTTATTTCTTACTGCTAAAAGAGGTGAAACACTCTCCGGTACTGTTAATGAATGAAACGGTTTCCACAACTAAATGTTTGAATAAATTTTTACTAGTAGCTATCTCCTTTATGTTTATAGTAGATGCATATAGCTTTTACATATTACTTAGTTGATAACAGTAATTTTATTACCTGCAATTAGTTGGTTCCCAGTAGAATTAATGACTTTTGTTTGTATTTCAAACCTAATTATGAAATTAATTAGTTTACATGTGTACTTGTTATTAGTCAAGATGTCTTTTGATACTCAATTATTTCGAGTTCTACTGTTTACATACAGGGTATTTGATGGTTCAAATGTGTAAGTGAATTTTACTTCACAAGTGGTTACATACAAAATATATTTAGCAGATATGAGTTAAAATTTACTTTTTCTATAGCCATGAATTTAATAATTCTCACTCATTTACTGAAAGCAACATTTGTTTAATTTTAATGATTTACTAGAAGTTATAAAAAATTCAAGTACGCAAAAATAATGTTTGTGTACTTAACGCTGACACTGGCAGACGGATGTATTTACTGGATTTTTTTGTGTGAATTTTCACAGACTTTCAGTTCAGTGTTAAAATTGTATAATTTACACTGAAATACAATTTTATATCACCAATAGTATTCTATATTCTATAGAGAAGCATATAATAAATGTGGTTTACAAATAAAGCTGTGGTTCCTATCACACAGTTTTAATGCTATTACTTTTGTGGCTAAATTTTTCAAACAATTTAACATTCATTTCTTTCTTATCACTTCTATATCTTAGCCTCAATAAATTTGTGTTTACCGTGTATATCTATATTTTAAATACTTAAACATTTCCAACTCACAAGCAAAGTGAAAACGGCTATACGCTACACGCATAAAACCAGAAAAGCCTGCAAGTTACTGTTTGCTGCACATTGGTATCGTAGGGTTGAAAATAAAGCCTTTAACATTATTTTGAATCTAGTAAAAAAAGTTCTTTAAATCCATTTGATTGTCTAATTTACTACAAAAGGACAGAAATGCGTGTCTGAGCACTAAAGGGTTGAGAAACAAACATCTTATGCATAAAACCGGTTCCCAGCACATACCCAGCCTGGACTCCAGGTCATCCTCCTCTTCCTTTAGTTCTGGTTCCCTGATAGATGATGTTGCAGGCATCTCTATGTGTATCTCACTTCCCCCGTCACACAGGTGAATGCCTGGTTCCCCACTATTCTGTAGCCGCTCACCACACTGACAACACTGATCCTTAACACAGTTGGTAAGAATAACACAATATTTTTGAGTACTGGGTAATGTTATTACTGCTACGTTAAAATGCCAAAAAAATTAACAAAGGCAAAAATTAAACCAGCATATTTTTGTATACAACATTAAGTCTTAATATTTAGCTTTACACTGTAATTATTGTCTATAGTTTTCATACAGAGACTTCCTGATGTCAATGCAATATTATAGACTGATTATGATATATATTAAATCAGCTCTTAATATGGTCACATTAGAATAAAAAAATAAACACAATCTTTTACAAAACAAAACATTACCCTGGGTGTAAGCACATTGTCTTGGATACTGTTCTGATTCACAATTTGTGCGTTGCCCTGGTGATGGAAAAAGCCACGCCCCCTTCTGAAGCCCCTCCCTCTCATCCTTGAAGGTCCAGGGCCCTAAAGAAAGTCTAATTTAGTGTGTGTGTGTATTTTGAAGTTTCATGCCTTCCTTCTGCGCCTGAAGCTGCATTATGTTAGGACCCTGAGTGTGACCCAGCAGTCTTACATACTGAGTGTGACCCAGCAGTCTTACATAATTAAATACTTGAATCACAAAAGTTGGGACAATTTTTTAATTGCAGCTGCAATTTCAAGGTTTTTATTTTTTACTGGAAGATATTTATAATTTTAGTGTGGTCTAGCTTTTGGGGGGGTGGGGGGGGGGGGGGGGGGGTGGGGGTCGGAATACTAGGAGGCAACACTATCTGTCTTTAAAGGGGCCTTTTCACAGATTTTGGCTTATTTGAAGTTTGTCATTAAATGCTTTATATTGATAAATGTAAACATTGGATTGTAAAAGCTCCAGTAAAAAATCAAGAATAAAATTAAAAAAAGGAAAACAATGTAGCCGGTACCAGGGCTCGAACCAGTGACCCCCGGAGTCCTGGAGTTAGTCTGAAGTAAAAACGCATTAGCCCTCTCGGCTATTCCGCCGGGTATACACAGTTTAAGTATTTTATACCTTATATAAGCAATCTTCGTAGTTCCGTAAATTTAAACGACAACAACAGAACTCTCCAAATTATTCAATCGTTTCGCTTTGCAACGCTTTATAATTTTTAGGTTTTCAAATCGTCAAAAGATACATATAATGGCTATATTGGACTATGGTAAATGTTCAGTATTACTGTTTCCTCACAAATATCATAACTAAAACGAAAATTTGCGAATCTGAAACAACTTTTTCCAATTTTGTCAATTTACCAAACCGTGAAAAGATCCCTTTGAAAGGTGACCACCAACCAAACTCACATGCCTCCAAGAACGTTGATCGAACAAGGGTCGCCTAGTAGTAGTACCAACCACATCGCTAAGAGTAAGAGGACAGACAATAGTCTAACTTAATTAAGCTAAATTGAATATGAGATCTCTAGATGAACTGTGTATCTAAGCATAGCACAACATGGACTGTCTGGACAAATTTAAACCATGATAAACACAGTAAAATAAGATTTTGAGATTGTTAATTTTATTAAATTGTTTTGTATAACAAATAACATGTACATCTAATTGTTTTCTTAATATGTGTGTTTTGTTTCTCAATAAACATATACTAAGATTAACAGGGAGATTATTGCTTGACTTGGGATAAGACATCACAATGCAAACACTACATCCATTATATCATTTCAATATTAACTGTCAAATTGAAGACTTGAAATATTCATGAACAAAATTGCATGAGTTTAAATTCTGGCTTTTATTATCATTTCGTTTTATAACATGTCATCTACATTTTTATTTGCATTGATTTGTTATTCAATCACTACTTAATGTCACATATAAACCTATATAACCAAACCAATCCATACCTGCCAGTTGCGAGAGTTTTGTGGCAACATATGGTAGGGCAAGGGTGGCCTGGGACCCCCAACAGGGAAGGGCGGGGGCCCATTCATCATCATGGGTCGGTTGCCGTTGAAGTTCCCACCCCAGGGACAGGACGGCTGATTGTTGAACATGAACATCCTGGTGAATTGCTTATTATGGTACCTTAGAGATCAAAATAGGCGAATTACATACATTGTTTTTAATAGTGTTAATTTTGTTTTAAGCATACATAATTATTACAGTATGAATTACTACTCAATATTTTTTTGATATTTAAAAGAACAGCAATTTTAGCTAACAAGCGAAACGATTTTTATTAGTTCTGTAACATATGGTATGACGTATGTTAAGTGAGACGGATAGCTTTAGATGCAGAAAAGCTGTCTCCTTGTCACACGTATTTGTCCGAGTTTAAATAAATCATCATTATTTGTGTATTATATATACAGAAGAGTATAGATTTCTAACTATGACCAGAACATTTTACTTAAAGAAGATATTTTAATAAAAGGCAAAATTGACATGTTTACCTGTTTCCTTTATTTATGCTATCTCAGCTGATCTTGACAGCGATTTGTTTACATTCCGCACGCGACCCCTGTGACCTTTAGCTCCGGTGTTTTGATTGGTTTAAAGGCACAAGCCATAAACGTAAACACAACAAACTATTGACAGAAATGGCAAGGCAAACGTTGCAAAATCGAGACTTACCTGAATGAAACTGACTCAGGAATTCGGCAATATAGTAGTGATTTGTATGATCTATTCAGCTAGTTCAACTTTATAGTTATATATTCGATCGCAAATAAGATTGTTGCAAAATATCACTGACGACGTTACTGCTCCCCAAACTGCGTAGAACGAACTAGGTTTATTACTAGTCTCGGCCGTTTCCGCCCTGCAATCGGAAATCGCCGGAAGCAGGATAGACTATACTAATTATTTGATATGGTAGATACATGCCTATCTTTTTGTAAACTTTAAAATTTAAAATCGCCAAAACAATAAGGATAGGTAGTAAGGCTCAATTTCTATGTTCGTTAGTTATACTAGTACGTTTTCCCACTATTATCAGAATATGTATTTACATTCTTTCTTAGAAATATTTTGTTAATTAGAAGTTAATTTGACGAATATGATCGAATGAAACAAAAAATATCGCAAACTTTCTAGTGATATTTGTGTAGTGATCGACATGCAAACATGATCGAAAGCTCAACATGGAACACAACACAGTTTAGGGTCGGCACAATTTACCCACGGCTAGTGCACATTGTTATCAAACTATATTGCATTTTTAAATTTTAAATACACTTGGGGACTTTTCTAACGCATCACTTTTCAAACTTGAATATCTCAGTTATGAGTAAAGATACTGATTAAAAATTTTACGTATGATTATTTGACTACATTATATGCAAGCTTACAATAAAATCATTCTTCCGTGGCGATTGGACACTTTAGCACGTGGGGTAGGTGTGGTTCCATATTTTTGCTCGTGGAAATGGTGAAACGCGATATAATTCTAGTTTTATTTCAATTTAGTTATTTTAGGTGGGTTCTTACACAAGGAAAACATAAAATTAATTTACAAAGCAATATAACTCGTATGAATATTCAGCAGCGCAATCGCGCACTTATCATTTTGCAGGCTACCTTCCCCACTTGCTGAAGCGTCCGATCGTCACGGATGAATGATTTTATCGTTAGCTTGCACATAATGTAGTAAAATGATCACATGTGCAATTTCAAATAAAAAAAATAAGTTATTACTGAGATATGTAAGTTTTAAAAGTGTTGCGTTAGGAAAGTCACCAAGTGCAGTAAAACGCAATCATTTGCCATTCCAATTTAATTTCAATTTCATCATTCTAGGTGAGTTTTTACACAAGAAAAAAAAGTAATTTAAGAAAAACAATATGGCTCGTATGAATATTCAGGAGCGCAACGGCTCAATCGGCATGTTGCAAGCCGATCAGTTATTAAGACGTGTAAGTTTATGCGTTTTACTTTTCACATTGTTATTATTTTACGTTGTACGAGTTGGCGAATTAGACTTTAGAAGTGACGTTTTTAATTTGTTAAGTTTGATATTTTGTTGTTTTTCAATTTCAATTAAATTTTTCAGGAATTATCAGATATGTGTTGAATTATTCTTGGTCCAAATTTCAACACAATCCGTTTAAAAATAAGGGAGCTATATTGATATGATTAAGTGATGCGTTAGAAAAGTCTCCAAGTGTATAAACAGAACACGCTTATAATAGTGTATGCTTAAAATAATGCAGGTCTAGTACTGTGTATCCGAAAAAGTCAAATGCATTTTTTTTATTTTGTTTTCTCAGCGTTTGTTGACTACAGACGCTTAGATTACAAACGCAATCGGCGTTGAACATATATTGAGATTGCGTAAATGAAATACCGGCAGACCAAAATGGATGGGCACGGACCTCAAAATATGCTATAAAGTGTATACGCGTAATTCTAATGCAAATAATGAGAATATAATACACTAATTATTTGAAAAAAAAACTTGTTACAGGTGATATCACGAGTCTCTATTACGCTAATATAACACACGTAATATATCAATTGGTAACATACATTAAGTTTGCTTACTGAAATACAAACTGAAAATATATCGGAACAAATATACGAATACGAGTTGTGGTGCATTTAACGTTTCAATATACATTGCATTGAACGATTTTTACGTTCGTTTAAATACATCGCTGTATATGAATAGTTTTTCCACTTTGCCCCTATCAAACACACATGTAGTCTAAGTTACAAGATACCGGTATAAACCGGATTTAAAATAAAAGTACTTGTTATGCTATATTTAGTTCATACTTTGAAATTCGATATGAAAAAAGCACATTAGTTTCAGTCTCAACCAATTATATCGCAAAAGAAGTTGATGTTTACTTTAACGCTTCTTGTGTATGTATGATTGAGAACAAAGTCTTTTAATTAGTCATGCAATTTATATAAAAAATAATGATACTTCTACATGTGTTGATATATCATCAAAACATTTGGTACGAGTACAGTCTGTCCTACTTATCAATAACCGTATCTCGTTTGCCTTCTAGGGTTATTAACGCTGTGGCTATGAGCCTCGGTCATGGAAATCCGGGATTAATGCACGTGCGTAAAATGTCAGCCCTTATTAGTCGTTGCACAGTCCGCCCATGCTAATCAGGTAGACACTTTCCGCTTTCATTGATTTTTGTTGTTGAGAGACAGCCTCTTCTGAAAGAAAAGTTCAGGCGCAGTGTCATCCCTGAGTAGAATGTGCGACTGCACATACATATCTGGGACAACACTTTACGCACGTGCATTAAGCCCAGTTTTCCCAGAGCGCGGCCGATAAACGTATCAGACTCTTACTCAGAAATTTCACGCTCACGCATCATTGAACAACATGTAACACGTATGCAACAGCATTTGTAGCGTATTATATACAAGTCATTCATGTTCAGTTTGTCAGATAACATATAAAAAACATTGACTTGTAATGTTAACTTTATAAACGTATGTTTGACAATAGTACAGTGCAGTAAGAATACCCAGTAACTATCAGTGGCTCAGGCAGTATTCGTTCTCTCTAATAAGGAAAAGCCGATGATTTTTTTTGCACATACACGAAGTACATTGTTCATGGGGTTTTTGGTACTCAATGATTACACATTATTGTGAATAAAATGGAAATTAATTAAAAAAATTGCTCGGACTGAAAAGGATTTTAATGTCTCCATCATTTTTGGAGAATGCTTACTCTTTGCGTAGGTGGATGTCAGCAAACTATTTTAAAAACACAATTCAGTCTTTCTTATATTGAAATAAAGAAAAGGTAATTGACCTTATCTGTTTTGTTGTTATACCTATGTCAACATTATTGACGGCGTAAATTGTCACGTTATTGTAGAGAAAAATTGTGGCAAAGTTTCCACACTCCGAAAAGACGGCGGTTACAGCTCTCGGAGGATCTTATACGCTTCACCTGCAACCGGATGTAGACGATTGCCCCACCCCGGTACTAAGCAGTCTAAACACCGGATACTTCTGTCGGGATACTTTTTTGGCTTACATATACGGAACAGGTGCTTTGAATTCTATCCATGCAACGGATAAGAATTAGCATCTATAAGTAGCGAGGTACCATAAAGACTTGAATCCGATGATGGTTTGGATACGTGTCGGGAGTCTTCAAAACTACTGCTTTGTCTTTTAGGGGTGGTAATTCCTGAAGTCTCGTTTGAAACCTGCAGAAAAGGCAACATGATTGATATCCCTTTTTGATAGGTAAAAGCTGGCGGGGTTTATAATGTTCAAAGAGAACGGAAAATGTAATTACAAAAAACAACCACAACACATCAATAAACAATACCAACACCACACAAGTTAAAAAAAAAAATGCTTAAATATTTCGAATGTTGATGTAGAGGGCTAGTTTTTAATAACAAAATATCCATAATTATCAGCATGTGAAACCTTCAAACGTCATGTTATGTCTTTAACGTATAATTAATATATGCATGGGCTTCTTTTGAACAATAATGCTTGTGATTCAAATATTTTGAAAATAAAGAAAATCAGTATTCAAAAACGTAGATGCTCTACTGATATAGCATGTGCACTTGATTACTTTAGCTGTATAACATTTTGAAATTTGATTGTTTGCATTTACTCAGGGTCGTGTGTGAACGACGTAGAGATGCTGAAGCTCGATCTGTAAGTCAGCACGTGGTCACGGAAGCATTGCACCAGGCACGTTAACGTTACATTCGGAGCGTTTGGACCAGTAACGTTAAACAAGGCGCTGATGCTCACGGCCGTTAATCACGCGCGCCACCTCTTTTTTGCGATGCATTAATAAATGAGCCAATCCAACTTCCGAGGTGGCGCTCAGGCCCGGATGTTTTGAAATTTCATGGACAATTTTACAGGGTGATTAGGTTTTATATGTTTTTTCAACATAATTCGCATTCTTTTTAAAATCGGGCAATGTAGTGCGATTAAGCGAAGATTGATTCGTCCAAAAATGTACAGATACGTACATTCTCAACCCATGTAAAAACGTGAGAACCTTTATAAATTGTGGCATGGTGGAGTTTTAAAAAGCATTTCGATGAGTTTTTCCTGGGTGACGAGAAAATGTCCACCCAATTAAATCGCTAACGGCCTCAAACGATTGCGTATAAAATACATTAGATGCTGCATGCACAAAATATTGGCTTCTTGCTGACGTAGAAGATCATTTTGCATATTTCCAAAAGAGATAGAGCCAATGCTTAGGAGGTGGCGTTAATGATAGGAGGTGGCGCCAAGGCAGGATGTATCAATTAACAGTCGTATCGCAATGACATTATCACAATACGAAGATTTGACAGAGAATTTTACTTGTTATATTATATTTAATATTCTATAATAAATAAGATGAAGTTTTTTTAAATATATAAGTGATCAACACAATTAAGAAGTCACCAACATGAATAAAACATATTGTACGATGTATACCAAAAATGTGTAATACTCAATGAAACCAATAACATAATGTTCAACATTATCAAAATAATTCATCGACATCAATATTTGTACACTGTATGATTATTCACGAAATAAGTATAGGATAACACTTTTTCTTGAAACTATGAATTGTGGCCGTTCATCCAAATGCTTAATTTACTGAAAGGCCAAGGTCAACGAATCTTAATCAGGCTCATTTATGTTGTTTTTCCCACTATCAACTAAAAAAAAATGAAGATAGCTCGGTCTTTTTCCGTTATCATTTTTGTATAAAACATGGTAAATGTTGTTGTGTTGTAAAGTACATCTTAAATGTTGTTATCTTACAAAGACGAACGTATAAATCCATCAATACATTATTAGAAAACTACTTTTTCTAATTAAAAACGCACGCGACTCAAATGTGCTGAAGAAGTCAACTTACAAAAACAATGAAAGTCCTGTAAACATAATAGAAACCTTACCATAAAATATTTCACTTTAAAATAGTTATAAATGTGCATTGGCGCCACCTCCTAATCTGAGCGCCACCTCCTTGGCATTGGCTCCGTCTCATTTTGAATAATGCAAATGTATCTATTAGATCGTCTAGAAGCCGATGTTTTTGTGGACGCATTAACTTGTACAGGTTCAAAGCAATCGTTTTATGTAATGAGCGATTTAATTGGCAGGGAATTTGCTCGCCACACAGGCAAAAGACATCGATTTGCTTTTACGAATTCTACCATGCCACAACTTATAAAGGTCCGCACGCTTCCAAATGGGTTGTGATTGTATGTTTCTGTACATTTTTCGATGAATTTTTAATCGCTGAATTGCACTACATTGGCCGATTTTTAAAACTTTTGCGAAATGTGTTGAAAAATATATTTAACCTCATCACCCTGTTAAATTATCCGTTAAATTTCAAAACATCCGGGCCAGAGCGCCACCTCGGAAGTTGCATTGGCTCATTTATTAATGCATCTCAAAAAAGAGGTGGCGCGCGTGATTAACGGCCGTGATGCTGTACCCGGTCAACCGCGGAACTCCGGAGTACCAACATGGCGAGTGACATCAGAGTCAACTTTGTCAGAGTGACGTCATGGCTTACTATGCCGCTTCCATGTTAGCGTCACAAGTATAACGCTACATTGTAAGGTCATCATCGTCATATCCGATACGTCCGTTGGGATTTAACTTCTTAATGAGAAAAGCACTCCTCTCGTTCGATGCTTTTGCGACTATGGTGGTTATTTTTGATTATATAACAAGGCCAACTCTAGAAGATATGCTTTAGCTGTGGAATGTTCAACAGGAAGTGACGTCATTCACAAGATCCGATCGGTCACATAGCGCATAGGTAACTTACCAGTATGTAACTGTATTTCTGTCTCACATGACATCCACTATTTCCACTTATCATCCGATCCAGTGTGGTCTTTGGCTGGGTCAACTGCATAAGAATGTTAGTTTACAATAGTCACGTCTATCGGCGATATTAATGAAATTTGGGAAAACGGGCTTAAACATAACATCAACAACAAAAATTAAGAAACTTTGATTCATTAATGCGTACAAAATTTAAGTACATAGAAATATCTAATAACTCACTGCACACATAAAAGCTATTTAAAAAAAACAACAGTGTAACATTAACTACACCCGGTATGCAAATTAAAATTCCTTCAATAATTCACTCGCGTATTTACAATTTCGCAACATTTAAAACAACAAGACGATTGATCATTCGTACTTAAAGAATAAAAAACACACGACGATGTTTTAATTTAATTTAAATTTTGGCCTCTCTTTAATTGCGAGTTAAACCAGCCACATGGTTAACAGGTTCATAGACCTTACAATCAAAACAACAAAATAAAGACTCGCGATATTGTTACTATTTTCACCTTCGCAAATGTTATGGTTTCATATCACTAATGTTAGTTATTGATAAATCGTCGTAAAACGTAAATAAAAATAATAAAACAGAACAGTTTTAATACATGGGATAACACCAATAGATCTTAGAACACGACAGTAATAATAATTCCTAAAATGTATTCTAAGAAGAGGTTTCTAACTGACTTCATGAAAATAAAAAGTGGAATGGGAATGAGCGAAATATTTCGCTACCTTGCAACATTTAACATCATAAAAAATACTTTACAAACCATTGACAGTTGAACAGGCTGTCCGGTTGGCGCAGTGGTTGAATAAACGCACTTCTCACCTAAGACCAGTAAAGTGACCAGTGTTCAATCATCGTTCGCGGCGCTTGTGACTATGGTTGATGGTTACCATACTGGAGTTAGCTTGAAAGTGCAGCTATAAGTCATAAGTACTTCCAACTTTTGTGAGTCTCGTAAGGCAGGAGTTTTAGTGCAGCTTCATGCGCGAAAGTACCGCATTAACGTCGAAAATACACACACATACACAAAAACATGTGAAGTTTGTATGTGTGTAACACACGTTGATGTTTACACCTTGATTCCAGACGTGACCAGCATCGTTCATAACGATAACATGAACATTTTTTTCTCATAATGTATGCTCATATAGTTCTTCGACGATAAAGTATATTTCAGGTATTCGTCTCCGAAACTGAACACTTTTACAGGAGTGTGAGCCGCCTTACACCCATGGCTCGTTGGAACTCCGGTTTGGATCGCCCGGCCGCGACATGTTACATTTTAACACGTCGTTCGCATGAGATAGAGTCGCGTCCTGGGAAAACTGTGCTTAATGCATGTGCGCAAAATGCCATCCCAGATAAGCCTTTGTAGTTCGTACACGCTATTAAAGACGACACTTTTATGGAGTTTTTAGTTTAAAAGAAGCCTGTTCTAAACGAAAATAAAGTTATGCGAAAAGTGTCGTACCTGATTAGCCTAACTAGAGGTCATATGGTGGTTTATAAGACAGGAAACTCGATATTTAGATCTGTTTCTTGTTCGATTTGATTAAAATCAATAAAACGCCATCAATTTTGAATGTGCGCGTTCGCGCGTGTGTAAATGGGTAAATATTTAAACGGTTTATACCGTATACTGTATGTAGATTTATTTAAAACGTTCACACAAACATTTTCGGGACGTACACCAATGTAATTATGCATAAGTCATTAGTAAAGTTTTATGTTACAATAAGATGAAATCGTTGGCACATGAACAGACTAATCTTTTTAGCGAGAACGATGATACACTTGTGAATGTAATGTCTTGTTCGTTTGAAAATGGTGTCAGAAATAATAGCACGACGATATAAATAACATGATATTAGCCAATTAACTTCGTCAGACAGCATAAGAGTGCATTGGAACGTGGCCTCTTATCTATTCGTTGCTTTGAGAAGTTTCAGAACATTGTGATGACTGTCATTTATCTGTGTATTCATGCTATTGGGGTCATTTAACTTATGGAGTGTTCGATCTTATTGCGGGTGTTAAAAGTCCCGTGTGTTCTGTGTGTTAATAATCGTTAAACATAATCAGTAAAATAATGGTGCTATTTTGGTTCACTTTCTCGTCTATGCTCTTTGGCTTCGCTGTCTACGACGTCATAAGTGACGTCACCGTACGGACTGAATGCGGAAGCGTGTCAGGTTTCCAGAAAGATGAAGCCTACAGCTTCCGAGGAATCCCATACGCTTCTCCACCGACTGGAAGTAGACGATGGCAGCCACCGGAACCTCTCAGTCCCAAAACAGGAAACTGTTGGCGAGGGATATTTCCGGCCAAAAGTTACGGCAACACGTGTTTTCAGATCAACCCAGATGATCACACGACATTGATAGGCAGCGAGGATTGCTTGTACCTCAACGTTCTAACGCCGTCACTCGACACAAACGCGTCCAAACCTGTGATGGTGTGGATACACGGCGGAAGTCTGCAGATATCAAGCGGCAGTTGGCCGCTATACAGTCCAACGGAGAAGCTGGCGATCGACACCGACACGGTGTACGTGGGTTTCAACTATCGCCTGCACGCCTTTGGTTTCATGGCGCTGCAAGTGCTCGCGGATCACTCGTCGCTCAACACTTCTGGTAACTACGGCTTCATGGACATGATCGAGGTGCTTAGATGGGTGCAGGCCAACATTCGCAACTTTGGGGGCGACCCGAATCAGGTATGTTTTGTTCGGCAGCACTACCATCGCCAAAATCGTTTTAATTGCAATCGTTATCGTTATTATCCAAACCAGCCATGCCATATCTAGCGACATGTATTTAAATTCATCTCACGTAGTTATTAAAGTGAGACTGCATGATTGTTATATGTGTTAAATTGTAATATATATTGATAAAAATATGTTACAATAAGGCAAGACAAATTAGACATTGAAGACGAATTTCATAAAATGCAGCAAAGACAAATTAACGCCCCGAGCCGATTGTGACAAAGATATTTCGTACATATTTTCCTACAATAACCGAAGCATTCGTCTATTTATTAGGATCGGAGTTAGTGTTCGTGTGTCGTAAGAATATATATCGTTGCAGGAAATTAAAATGAGCCGTAAAACAAAATTGTGTCGTTGTGTCGTATGAACGAATCTGCATTAAAACTAAATTTAGATTCACATCGTACATGCATGATATACATGCTGGCGAATTCGACTGTACAGACATTTTCGATTTCAGAATTAAATATCTGGCTTATTTCGTATTTTTTCGACACATGTTCTTCTTAACTTTTATTTTAATTTATATTGAAATATATGGATACTATAACTAAGTTTTTTTTACAAATTTTGTATAAATTCATGAGTATTTGACAAAATCGTGCAGTCTCACTTTAAAAAGAACTGCCATTGTCGTGCCTCAAATTACACCAAAACCGCTTTGGCAGCTGATATTGTTCCTCCTTCCTATTTGGTTTTATTTTTCGAGATATGCCCTGGATATAATTAAGATAAGAACAAAGTGCAATAGTTCTTAACATATGGAGGGAACAATTATTTCTCTTAAGCACTGTACTTCCCCAAATTAGACCTATCTTTCAAGTTGATACCGCTTATAGTTGTCATGTCTTGTCACGGAATGAAAAGAAACATACGTTCGTACGGACAGTCTGACCGACAGCCTTGAACCAATATTCCCCTAACAACTTTGTTGTGTGGATGGTTATATAAATAGGCCACCATCTTCTGAATTGCCTTCATAGATGACTATACGATGTTTATAAAATGTAATTTGTTTATCGATATAGGTGACAGTGTTTGGTCAGAGTTCAGGAGGGACTGCTATAGTAGCCTTACTATCGTCTCCAATGTGCAAGGGACTGTTTCACAAGGCAGGTGAAAGTTTTAGTCTGCTATTTGGTAGTAACTAATTCGTGTCTATGTGACGCCTCGATACCAAGGCCTGTCCCACACTAGAAAATACCGGTAATTATAGTACGTTCAATATATTAAATACATAATATTATAGTTACATGAAAACGATCGAAGGTCAGATATGAGTTCCTTTTCTAAGTGTTTCAAATTGTTTTAAAGGGACCTTTTCACGATTTGGTAAATTTACACAATTTATTTTTTTTATTTCAGACTCGCAAATTTTCGTTGCAGTTATGATATTTGCGAGTAAACAGTAATACTAAACAATAACCATGCTCTAAAATATCCATTCTATGCATCTTTTGACGATTTACAAATCTGACAATTTTAAAGCGTTTCAAACGCAAAACGAATGAATAATTTGGAGAGTTCGGTTGTTATTGTTACTTTTTGTGTCACTACGAGGATTGCTTACATAACAGTATAAAATACACCACCTTCTGTATGAGCACGGATGGCCAAGTGGTGTAAGTGCAAGACTTTAACTCAAATGGTCAGTGTCTCGAGCCCAGTTGAAGATTACTGTTTTTATTTATTTAATTTTATTCTTTTTTTTTTACTGCAGCTATTTATATCAATTTTTTAAATTTATCAATTTAAAGCATTTAATGAAATACTTTAATACATGCCAAGATTTGTTAAAAGGTCCCTTTAAAAGTCAGCTTTTGCATCGAACACATTTTAATAAAATGTTTATTTTAAACGAGGGTTTGTACTCTTGATTATTAGTAGGCGTAGGCTGTTTTGGGATGTTCAACAAGTCTCTAAATTCAACAGGCGTGGCTTCTCTCGGCCTCTGCCGTGTACAACAAAACCGCAAATGATGCTTACATAGATAACCTCGCATTTGTTCGGAACGCCGGGTGTGGCATAAGTGACATCACGTGTCTCTACAATCTGACGTCAGCGGATGTGACGCGCGCGGTGCCGTGGAACATGTACCCATTCTGGGCTATGGTGGACCAAGCCGACTTGCCAACTAAAGGATATTTTGATGGAGCTATCGCTGTGGTAGATGGTAAGAATAAAGATCGGTTGAATTTCACATACAACCGGATTTGTTACAGAGTATAATATAATTGAACGAAGAATTACAAATTTAGTCAGGACAAGATGTCTTATTGCCACGTTCAACGTTTCACCATTGACCTTTGAGGTAGGGATACAGATGTTCGTCTTCTCGTCTTCTCATGGTGGATATTTTTTTTTTACATTAGTTTCTCTTCTTTTCTCTTGGTGGTAATACACGCACATATACTCGACTATTTTAACTGCTATATCGAGCGTTCCTCAAAGCGGACACGACCATCAATGTTCAACTGCGAAATAAGTAGTTTCGATAACAACGAAATGTTTTGTTTGTATAATCGTTATGTTGATCTGAGTTTAATTATTATTTAGAAATATGGCTAACATTGATTCACAAAATGTGAAATATATTAACATGTTTAACTTTATACAATCTTAAGGTTTAACATTTGTTTAATTCAAAAGCTATATTGTTGGAGTGCTGTGACTTGCTATGAAAACTATGTTTTCCTACTACATAAATGCTTTTCTAAAGATTTCTTTGCATTTACTTATTATTTTAACAATTGATAAGCTTGAACTATTCTTGTCTTCAGGCTTGGTAATTCCGGATGCCCCGTTTGAGGTTTGGAGAAAAGGCAATATGGTTGACGTCCCTTTGTTGATTGGTAAGAGCCGAATAACAAGGATGCATTCTAGTTTATTATTTGAAATGGAAAAAATTAAAATAAAAACACGAGCCAAAACTGTCAAGTTTGTAATAGTTTATCTCCAATCTCAACATCAGCTACTAAGTAACATTGAAATGGTCCTCGACCATAAATATCTTCGTCGATACATTGGAATATATTGCGCTCTGTATTGAAGGGTCGTGTGCAAACGAGGTGGATTACAACCCTAGCGACATGTCAATCAGCACGTGGACCTGGGACCTGTACGTCAGCCACATTAACGCTACCATCGGAACGTTCGGGCCGCTGACTTTAGCGACGGCACTTAAAATGTATCCAGTGAATCAATCCACGCCGGAATTTCAATTGACCAGCATGGCGAGTGACATCCGGGCAAACTGTCCGAATGACGTCATGTCCTTTTACGCCGCGGCGACGTTTACGTCACCGGTCTATCGGTACGTTGTAACGTCATCGCCGTCAGTTCCGGTACACCCGGTTGGAATTCCGTTTCCGGCACGATACTCGTTCCATATGTGGGACGTTTTCGCCTACTTTGGATTCATTCCTGATTATATCACTAATCCGACCATGGATGACCTTGCCTGGCAACGGAATGTCCAGCAGGAAGTGATGTCATTTGTGAAGAAAGGTCGACCATTTAGCGCCTGGCGGCCGTACCCGGAAGCGACAGCGTTGCTGTCCCACGTGACTACAACATCTTCAGGCTACAATCCTGCGCAGTGCGAATTCTGGCTCCAAAATGGATTTTTCAGCTATGGTTGGATCAATTAGATTTAGTTGTAGCTTGACGTATTTTAATAAATGGATAAAAACTAAATTATAACAGCGGACTAAAAAAGTTCAAACGGTATTTCGTTTAATAAATACCGGTACGTTTACTTTTTAGATAACACATTAACACTATGTTTTCACTCACATTTGTTACAAGCAATACAGTTTAAAACACTGCAAAGCCGAGAGATAAAATAACAAGAGCAATTAAATAATATCAACTTATAATACCTTTTAGCTGTCACCAACGTAACTTATACACCCGCGCCGCTTAGTTAGCTTTATTCAAGGGAAATAACTAAGAATGTGTAAACAGTTTGGCATGAGACCACTATCTTGCACTTCTACACTTCATGGTGTTGACATATTGTATGTTTCCTTTTAATCGCTTGAGAAATATGGGAGTAGTTCGTTCCACACAGTTATAACATTTTATTTGGTAAGACTAATGGACCAACTGACAGAGTGATATATAAAATCATAAAAATAATACCATTTTAGTCATCACTGTCGACGTCATTGTGTTATTATAAATACATGTATATTTAACGTGCTTTGTTGTAAATTGTAAAAGGAATATTTCGCTAGTCAACAATTGCATGACAATTAATCTTTCTTGTCTTGCTTTATCTTGTAACACAAGTCACTAGACTGATACTTACTAATGGAAAAATTAAACATCGTAATATTTCGTACTTATTAATGTGTACCGGTATTTTTTATTTTTACCTAATCGATGAATTAATAGGCATGGACAAACCGTTACATTCACAATTAATGGCACTGAATAGATGACAGCTCACACATTGATCAGAGCAAAGTAAAGGAGAATTATAATGGTTTTATGCCATGCCGCGCCTCACGCTAAGCCAATTATTAATACTTCATACACATATATGTAACATCATATTTACATACATAATTGCAAATCAATGATTAAAGTACTCAAATGATAACATGAAATGGTGTTAACGTGCAACACACATAATATGGTCTCAAACTGAATTCTTATTTATGCCTAGTTGAAAATCATTTGATTTGTTTTATCGATACCATGTGTCAGGTATTTAAATTATATAAAATGATGTTTCAA
Organism: Dreissena polymorpha; assembly: GCF_020536995.1. NCBI lineage: Eukaryota > Metazoa > Mollusca > Bivalvia > Myida > Dreissenidae > Dreissena > Dreissena polymorpha. The sequence goes on along the minus strand of NC_068370.1, from coordinate 6,839,490 downwards.
ACATGAAATTTAGTTTTTTGCAGAATATATCTTTAACAGTAGAAAAAAAAACAACTTATTTTACCTATTAAAACACTTTTACAACCGAAAGATTAATCATTTATGTAGACATGTTCAAGGCTTTTGGAATGTTCATGGTTGGAGCAGTTCGAGCTCTAGTGACAATTTTATATTACGTGAACAATGTATTAAGCATTTGAACCTTGATTTAATTGGGATTGCTGAGTCCCATTTAAAGAACTTTAATAGTATTGATGTTTCTGATTATACATGGTTTGGTAATAATCGTAAAAATATTCATGTGAATGCAAGAACTGGTTCTGGTGGAGTTGGGTTTTTGGTCCGTAACAGTGTTCTAGATGTGTTTGATGTATCTATTTTAAATGACTCCACAGATGGTATATTATGGCTGAAATTTGTACACAAAAATGATAACTTTTGCTTTTTACCATGTGTTTGTTATCTTCCTCCAGAAAACTCTGCTAGGCATGTAGATGCAACTGCCTTTTTTGACACAATACTTGTAAACTTATATGAATATCAAAACCTAGGTCTGCCTTTTATTTGTGGAGACTTTAATAGTCGTTGTGGCGATTTGGAGGACTTCATAGCAGGTGTTGATAATATTATTGAGAGAGATGTGATAGACTTTAAAACAAACAAATATGGAGATCTTTTTATTGATTTTTTAATTAACTGCAATTTTTGCATGTTAAATGGACGTAATACAGTCCATAATGATTACACGTCAATTTCTGTAAAGGGTCAATCAGTTGTAGATTATTGCATAGTACCTTATGAAAACTTGTCATTATATAGTCAGTTCTATGTGCATACAGTTGTTGATGTTATGAACAGTATTGAATTGCAGGATAGTATTGCTCCAACATGTGTCCCTGACCACTCTATTCTCACATGGGTTATGGAAATTGAATCCACTGACTTGGAATTTGCTACAGATAAGACTGGGTCAGTACAAAGTACAGATAAATTTGATTGCTCCAGAATTCCTAATGATTTTCTGCTAAACCAAGTTTTGGTAGGTCAGATTAACGACTGTATTTCTAACCTTGAACAGGGTTACAGAACACAATCAGACATAGATCAGGCATTTGGAGATTGGTGTGGTATTGTACGGGATGAAATGTATGATAAACTTCCGTTCAAAACGATTATTCATGATTCCTGTAGAAGAAAGCGCAGGTCTGGTAAGCCATGGTGGAGTAATGAATTAAATAGTCTATGGTCAGATATGTGCAAAAAAGAGAAGTTATGGTTAAGATGTAACAATAAGCATTTAAAAGTTCAGCTTAAGACTGACTATATAAGGTCTAGGAGCTTTTTTGATAGAGCGGTACAAAAGGCCAAAAGACATTACTGGTTTTCTACACAGTCTAGATTATCTAACTTAGCTTCTGATAATGATGTAGAGTTTTGGAAGACTATTGGAACTTGTGGTGTTGGCCAGGAACGTAAGAAGGGTATTCCTCTTGAAGTTGTGTTAGACAATGGGACAGTTTCTTCAAAATTGGAGGATGTGTTGTTGAGATGGAAGAATGACTTTGCAAATCTTTTGAATCAATCTGTTAATTCAAATGTCGGCCAGCATACAAGTAGTTTTGATAATGTGTACCATGAGGAGTTGGATAGACCTTTTTCAGTTTTTGAGGTGAAAGCAGCTATTGACCGAGCCAAGTTGAATAAAGCGACGGGCATTGACCAAATTCCTAATGAAGTTCTTAAGAATGACATGTCTGTCTCCTTTTTGCATTCTCTATTCTGTGTATGTTATGAAACTGGTATGGTCCCTTCAATGTGGGGTAAGAATATCATAAACCCTATCCCTAAGTCGAGCACTGCTGATAAGAGAGATCCTTTACAATATCGTGGTATTAGTTTGGCTTGTACTATGTATAAATTGTATGCAAGTATTTTGAACCATAGGCTGTCAAGCTGGTCAGAACTTAATGATAAAATAGAGGATGAACAGAACGGCTTTCGCAAAAAGCGCAGCACTTTAGATCATATCTCTGCACTGACCAATATTATAGATGTTCGCAAGAAGTTACATAAATCTACGTTTTGTTCATTTATTGATTTTAGACGTGCGTACGACGGTATTGAGCGGAATTTACTCTGGCAGAGGTTGAATAGTATAGGTGTCCCAACAAAAATGTTAGATGCAATCAAAGCCTTGTATGCGTCGGTCTCCTCTTGTGTTCGTATAAATAGCCATTATACTGATTGGTTTGCAGTTACCACTGGTTTACGGCAAGGTTGTTCGTTGTCACCGTTGCTGTTTAATCTCTTCCTTAATGACTTATCTGTGCAGATTAAGGCGGTTGGTAAAGGTGTTTTGATTGAAGACGAGCTAGTTTGTATATTGTGCTATGCAGATGACCTTGTGTTGATTGCGGAAAACGAGCAAGATTTGCAATGCATGTTAGATGTATTAAGCCAATGGTGTACCTCGAATAGTATGGTGGTCAATGCAAATAAAAGTAACATTGTGCATTTCAGGCCAAACTCTGTGCCCAGATCTGAATTCAACTTCAAATGTGGTGTTCATGGATTAACTTATGTTGACAAATACTCCTATTTAGGTTTATTACTATCAGAACATTTGGACTTTAGTATTTCTGCCAAATCTGTTGCACAGAGTGCTAGTAGAGCACTTGGCTTACTTATTGCTAGATATAAAAGTATGGGTGGTATGTCATTTGCAGTTTATAGCAAGATGTACAATTCTACAGTGTGGCCAGTTATCTCATATGCATCAGCTATATGGGGCATACGGACATATGCATGTATAAATGCTGTTGAAAATAGGGCCCTACGTTTCTTTATGGGTGTTGGTAAATATACTCCATCAGCTGCATTAGCCGGTGATATGGGATGGCAACCACCTCTAGTTAAACAGTACAAACATGTTTGTAATTTGTGGCATAGATTTGGTAGTATGAATATGAACCGGGTCAATAGGAAGGTTTTTCAGTGGACTGTTAATACTGCTGGAGTTAAGTGTAAGAACTGGGTGTTCAGTGTGAAAATGATGTTTAAAGATTTGAATCTTGAAGAATTCTGTATTTATCCAGCTACTGTGTCTAAACAAACTTTTAGTGACAAGGTTGATAGTGCTATGTTCTGTAAGTTTAAAAGTGATTGGAAAGATACTGTATTACAACCAAATGCAATAAGAGGGAATGGCAGAAACAAGCTAAGAACCTATTGTCAATTCAAGAATGAATATTGTACAGAAGAGTATTGTAAGATGATATTACCATATAGACATCGTTCTGCTTTTGCTAAATTTAGATGTGGGGTAGCCCCAATTATGTTGGAAATTGGGCGTTATGCTAATGTGCCTGTTGAAAATAGATTCTGCCCTAATTGTACAACTTGTGTTGAATCAGAAACTCATGTTATGCTATACTGTCCACTTTATTCTGATATCAGGACCTCTCTTTTTGAAAAATGTCATACCATTACTGATTTTAACTCTATGTCAGATATAGAAAAGATGGTAGTTTTATTCTCCAACAAATTATTGATAAGAGATACTGCCAAAGCCTGCTACAATATTTTAATGACCAGAAATGCTTATTTGTATAGATAGGTTACACATTCTATATGGCATTTTAGTTTTTAGATTTTATCAATTATTTGTAGATAACATAAACAAACTACATTTTTGTACAATAAGGGAATAGGACCTTTGATTGTTGCTTTAAATTATTCCAACATGACACTCTGGAAGTAAATATCTTAACTAATACTTTTAAATTCTACACACAGGTTTCATGAGATTATTTTTATATTGAAACTATCAAAGGTCTCAATATTCCACTTATGCAATATTGTTTTATTGTTTTATAATCCATGTTTTATAATTTTAACATATTTGGTTAACTTTTAACTGATGCATAGTAATTGTGTTCTTGACTACTGTTATGTCTCTTATAAATCCATTATATGATTGGCACTGTAATTGATATGAATACTTTTATTGTTGTATATACTTGTACAGTGATGAGACAGAAATAAAGATAGAAATATGTATTTTTATCCCCTGATAATTACTAATTAGTCTATCGGTTTCATGGAGGGGAAATTTAAGTTCATACCCGCCCCGCAAACCTGTTCGTCTTTTTTTCTGTCCGCCTGTGTGTCTGTCATGCGACTTTAAAAAATACGTGAGCTTAGTTTACAAATATTGGTATGTGAATAGACGGCCATATGAGGAAAATGCACATTATTTCAGTTTTTTCGTCAGAATAAAATAGTTGTTACTATGTTTATAGAAAAAGTAAATCGGGAATATGCTCCTTATTTCAGTCTTTTTTTCATAGAAAATTGTAATTGCTAAGGATACGGAAATAATGCAAAAGTAAAATATTGATCATGCGATAACTAAAAACGTGCTTTAGCTGGGTTGAAGCAACTTGGTATGTGGATAGAGGGCCACATTGGAAAAATCGCTCATATTTCAGTGTGATCCTTAGTCGCAAGTTGTGGTTGCTATAGTAACATAGTAACATAAATAATTGAAAACTAATATCTTGATGTTGTCATAACTCGTACAGTTCTTAAGCTACGTTGATGAAACTTGGTACGTGGTCATATGGGAAATATGAACGGTATTTGAGATCCGTCCGTTGATCTGTCCGTCCAAATTCATCCTGCGATTACTCGAAAGGTACTTAGCTATGTTGATGAGACTCAGTTGTTAGTAGAGGATTATATGGTTAATATGCATGTTTTTTAAGTTTATTTCGTAAGGCAAAATTGTGTTTGCTATAGTAATAGAAATAACTGAGAACTAAAAACTAGATCCTGTGTCAATTCAACAAGTTCTAAGGCTAGGTTGATGAAAACGGGTTTGTGGAAACAAGGTCACATGGTGATAATGGACATTATTAAAGTTTATTTGTTCTCATACCAAACCTGTGGTTAAACATTTATTAAAAACTTAAATCTGGAACCTGCCATTACAACAAGTATTAAAGCTTGGTTGTAGGAACGAATTGGGATCCCGTTCCTGATAATAAACCATCCGATTGGGGACGGCATTGAAGATTGTTACAAACCTCATGTATGAATAAGTATTGTACAAGGCAATCTTACACATAAATATGCAATTTTATAAATTCATGTAATAGGAGGCAATTTGTTAAAAGCCAAGTATAACAGCGACTTAAATACACGTGAGAGCTATACCCATATATATTATAAATGAAGATACAATCGGAAAATGACACAGATAACGAAGATAAAATGTAACTGTATTAAAGGTTGATAACTGCACATAACCTTCTTATGATAAAACATGTGTTGTACATTCAATCCGCTTTGGTATTACACACGTTTTAAACGTCATTTGTATATTTTCCATGATGCAGTTTTAGAACACGCGTGTGTTCAGTAGATCGATCTTTTTGAGTGTGTGTATCTTAATTACCTATACAGAACTTTAAGAAAGGATTCTTAATAGAAGTGCTTCTTTTAATTTAAATATACAGTGGTCTTTTAAAAATATTTTTTTAGGTACGGGGTAATAAAGTTTTTCAAAATAAACGTTCATCATAAATTATAACTTCAAAACGGATAAATCACCTTAAATGGTATATCCTTTGTGTATATCTTATAGATATCTATTATCATAATAAAATTTGGTGGTTTCAAACATGTTTATGTAGAAGGCACTTATGTGTGATATATGATTGCGTTCAGATAGCAAATTTGGTAAGTTTTAATAAATTATTAAAATTGGTTCATTATCTTCTTTAATTTATTAGTCATTCATTTTTGCAACGAACTGTAATATGCTTTTTTGCTATCTGTCAGCATACACATATGTGAAAATACTAGTCCAATTTATAAATGTTTGCTGTTATATTGAATGTTATTATTTGTTTATGAGATGCAGTACATAAAGATGGTTTAGAGTCTTTACAATGTGGTTTTGTGTTGTTCTGAAGTCTTGTCAGATACATGTACATGTATTACCTTTATTTCACCGTTCATCAGAAAGTATTAATTATGGTGCTCTTGATAATATTACGCACAAGTGTGATTAAAAGTTCAACTTATGGGATGTTTATTTTTTTTAAATTTCATTTTGATTTAAATTGCGATGACAGACATACATTTTATTTTAGACTGCACAAAGTACATCGTCTTAACATGTACACATATGATCGTAACAGGCATTCTGATGGTTTAATAGAACAAACATTCGTATAAGCATTTTACAAATTACATATAACATACGGTATTTCAGGTTTTTTCTAGCCATTCTGGGCAAAGGAAGGAGTCTGGTCAAATTGGGATTTTTTTTCAATCGATGAAAGTGGCAATTTTGGGAATTTTTTATCAACAAAAAGGACCAAAGTGAGATTTTTAACAACAAATATTGACACAACAGTTTTTTCCTTGCCATTTTGGGAAAACATCATATAAATTATAGTTATATATTTTGTAGGATGTTTAAAAAACAAAGTTGAGATATAGAGTCTAATAATCAAAAGACTTAATAGATTTTTGTTTTTGAAATTGGGATTTTTTTATAAATAATTTCAGTTTGGGATCATGTCCGTTTGCTTTGGGATCGGGTCCGTTTTACGGCCTTTTTAACATAGCAGAAAACCCCCTGTATTTATACAACTTAAACTTGGCAAAACTTAAGCATTCAAATGCAACAGCCACAAACTGTGGTAATGAGGGTATATTTATATATATATTTAGCTTAAGCATGAACACTTGGTAAAAAGTAAGTTATGAGCAAAGTATTTTAATAAGTACAGATTAGAAGCACACGGATACAAAAAATTACAATGCGCATATAAAATATTTGCATATAAAATTATATAACATAGTTAAAGAGACTTCTTTACAAACAGTGACAGTTTAGTCAAAGCCACATTTTTATTATATTTTAACAATTCATTGTATTTATTTAACGACGGACATTTAAAAATAGTATATTATATAAAATAGTATAACTTGTCCTCAAACACAGAAAATGGTATTCATCTTTAATTTCGTTCCAGTTACAAACTAAGCAATGCCGTTCGTGTCTTAATCAGACGGGGTAATCACGTGATAGACAAGATGTCGACGTCCATTCCGAGACAGTTATTTTTCCCCGTTTTATACCCATTATTACTTCTGTTTATTTTTTAAATGACGCTCACTTTCCAGCCATATCAGTAAGAACGTGTTTAGCGTTTACTTCGTATTTTAATTCGCTTTATATCTCGACTTTACTCGGTGCAAATTTTCTTAGTGGAGCCCTAATTAGGTCATCTCGCTAAGAAATTTTGCACCGAGTAAAGTCGAAATATAGAGCGAATATTACCTCGAAATAAAAGCCAGTAACTATCTTTCTTATATGGCTGGAAAGTGAGCGGAATAAAAAATAATAATACAAGTAGTAAAGGGTATAAAACGACGAAAAATACCTGCTTCGGCATGGACGTCGCCATTTTGTTTGTCACGTGATTACCCCCTCTGTTAATGTACAACCACTTTTAAATCAACACGATTCACATTTTTAAATACGTCAGCAAACACTCACAACTCTCAAAATGTGTTGCTTATATTTGTTTTAACATTGCAGATCCAGTTACGACAACTTTACAACTTTTATTACACTAATCAACAGTTTACTTTTGTAAAATACTAGTAATTGCGTACGTCACAAGCTTGAATCGATAATTAAACAAACGTAAGCATCATTCTATAAACATATACTATGTATCTAATTCACCATAGACAAACGTTCCGGATTTTTACCTTAACATTAAGAGTTCTTGCATATAATTATAGACACTCTACATTAATTTTGAATTTTATAGTGCCTTCCTTCATCGGCATCGATTAAAGATTAAAGTTTAACCAACAATAGTGCAAAAATTAATTATAGGTTTTGCTTTAATGCTACTTGTTTTAGGATCTTTCTATTGCAATTGTTGGAAGTTTTGATATAGGATAATATTATTGGACAGTGTTTATGGATCTTTAACATTTCAAATTCTAATCACAACACAATACGACTAATCAAGTCCGTAAACGTTTATAAAGAATGTTTTTCAAGTCAAATCGTTTATCTACACATACAACCATATATTTGAGTCGGTCGTTTACCACCAGTAGATGGTCACAGTTATCTATATATTAGCTATCCGCTTGAAATATACGGTTGATAAGTGAAGTAGTAGACATCCAAAATTCAGTGATCTACGATAACATGCCCACAAGTCCAAGAAATGGAGTTATCTGAGATTCACCGTATTTAAGTAAAGTATTCATTGTCAAAGATCTTGTGTACACTGGTCAAACATCTGCAATTTAGTAACATACCATTCAGTTTCCTTATTTTCCCTTTGTCCTTTCATTTCAACGTACGTTTACTAGATCATTATCTAAGTCAATTATCGGAGAGTTTCCAAAAGTACACTGATGTTTACACGTCTATTGATTTGTATTTACACGAGACCGTTGGTGACGTCATTCGCACGTCTATATGACGCTATCAATGATGTATCTCAATACGACGTACAAAGCAAAACACCGCAGAATTTTGGAGAGATTATTGCAAAGTTACAATGAAGGTTATCGGTAAAATATGATGATTTGCTTATTTATATATATATATATTGATAGTCATTACATCATATCTAATAATTAAATAATAAACAACGATTTATATGTTAAACATACATTTTCATACTCACTGTAGGCCTACATTGAAGCAAAATTAATAAATTGATCAGGACCATTCGGATTATTTGGATAATAGCAATATGCATGGTCATACAATTATATTCATTACTTCAGTGGTAATAAGGTATTTCACTCATGCAATTATGAATTCTTTCATTTCCATGGTAATACTATTATTAATAAAATATTTTTTAATGACTGTCTCATAGGATTCTACTGGGTTATATAATTGTACTTTAAAAATAATTGTACACGATAAAATTTAAATATACATAAAGTGAAGCTTCTACTTCACTCGAAGAGTAGAAACAATTTAATGCAATGTGATCCCGTCTTAATAGCTTGGAACCGATTGTCAAACAAAATCAGTTTCACGGAGATCCAAACCTCAGACTTCACAGAGAATTGTTCAAAACATGTACATGTCAATACAGATAAACCACATAGCATCATGATTCAAATAAGAAAAAAATATATGTCAATTCAATTCAATTGAATATAGTTACCTTTAACTACAGAGTTTTGATATTGTTTAATATAATTACCGGTTAACTACTGAATTATTGTATTCTGTCTAGAAAACCAGAATCGTAATTTTCTGAGACACGATGACATTAAACCAATACTAGTATCAAGAACATCTCGTCTTTATTTAAGAATATGTAGACATATAGCCTGAAATAGTTTATCATTCAGATGATCATCTTGCAATTCAAGAAGAACTAAAGCGGTTGCTTTCACCAGATTTGCCCTCCAATCGACCCTCACTCAATTCAAGAACTTGTGTTTGTCTATATTTAGCCACATTAAACAGTAAAAAAAGTTTAAAACAATTATTTCTGCAGTCTGATACAAATAAAATATGATTTAGCAAAATAAAAATTAGTTATTTAATCTGAAAATAAGCTTAACCACCAGCTTACCTTCATATGTCAGAAATAATACACTTGTAATTTTATGTCTTAACATAATTCGATCCTGCGCTTGACCACTTTTAACCGAAGTTATACGTAAAATAAATTCAGATGCTATGAGTTGGTTCTACATAAAATAAATTCAGATAATATGAGTTGGTTCACGTTTTATCAACAAAAACAATACAAGGTGTTTACTTATTGCTTTGCTTTATTCAATTGAAGCGTTTCTGTTTACTTAAAGGGGCCTTTTCACAGATTTTGGCATGTTTTAAAGTTTGTCATTAAATGCTTTATATTGATAAATGTAAACATTTGATACAAAAAGCTCCAGTAAAAAATCAAGAATAAAATTAAAAAAAGAAAAAAAGGTAACCCTCAGCAGGGCTCGAACCACTGACCCCTGGAGTCCTGGAGTAAAAATGTCTACCACTTAGACCACTCGGCCATTCTTCCGAATGCAATGCCTGTTGTATTTTATACTTTATATAGACAATCTTCGTAGTTTCCCAAAATATAACGACAACAACAGAACTCTTCTAGTTATTCAATCGTTTCGCGTTGCAACGCTTTATAATTTTCGGGTTTTTAAATCGTCAAAATATGCATATAATGGCTATTTTAGAGCATAGTAAATGTTCAGTATTACTGTTTCCTCACAAATATCATAACAAAAACGAAAAGTTGCGAATCTGAAACAACTTTTTTCAGTTTTGTCAATTTACCTAAACGTGAAAAGGCCCCTTTAAATAACATACTTTTTGCAAAGTATTGCCGGGCCTACTAACACCCATATGCGCGATTCAGCGCGTGCGACAAGTAATTCCAGTTGTGTATTGCAAACTTATATCTCTTCCGATAGATAGGCTGTGAAATATGACCATTACGTTAATAAACATACGCACAAATACATAATAATTACCGTTAAGTGGCCATACCCAACAACAAATAGCGGCACGAATTTCAGCATTTGCAACTTTTGTTTAACTTATAACAATATCACGCCGTAATAATTACTTATAATAACTTATAGAATCAAATCAATATATAAATATATATTTTAAAATACAAAGCATGTTAAAAATTATCTATACAACACAGCATAAAATGTATTACAAAGCATTACACACAGACATTATTTGAATAAGGGCCACCGCCATGGAGCGGCAGTTTTTTATTATTAAACTGTAGAGACAAATTTCAAAATTATGTTTACATGAAGACTGATTTTTCTGAAATAATAATTAACAAATAACATGTATGTTTCAACATGTCCTCGCATTTGGGTTATCCACATAACACACCTATAATTCGTAAGCTTACGACCATATGGACGATGGTCCACCGTCGCCCAACTAAAAATAGCATGTAAAACCAAGTATGCGCATGCTCAGTGGCGGGCGCAGTAAATGGTTAAAGTGAAAGTAGATGTCGCCGCCATTTTGAGTGGTTGGTAAACTGTGGTTTGTGTCCAAATAATTAGACGGTATCTTTTGTATATTGACCCCATACTTATGTTGTCATTGCATATATTTTTATTAATGGGTTTCGACCCGTAGCCTTGTGTTCGCACTACAGCATGTTCGCCTTGGGTTCTAAAGTGTTTCTCTAGGTTTGCTTTTGCTTGGGGGTTTGAGTACTGGTAATCTATCAGGATAACACTTAAAACTATAACACTTACGTTATGTTGAAACGCGACGTTCTTCTTAGTATTCTTCGCACAGTCAGAGACAACCTTTCTCGGCCGTAGTCCAGCAAGAAGAGGAACGAGAATCTCGTCCCGCGCCTCGATCTTTTGGAACTCATTCCTCGTGCCTCGGCTAACTTCCACCAATCATGCTTGCAGCGGCCAGTTCCCTCTTCGCAAGCGACTGGTGCCCGGCACAACACTCCTCCCACTTTTCTCTTCTTGGGCCGCCACCCATCCTAGGAGCCATATGGTCGCACCCAAGGCAGTAGAGACAGACTCAAATGGATCAAAAGACCCCTTCCAGTAGGCACAGGGGTGCCTTAACCTAACGGGGCAATCAAGAACCAGAGACAGACTCAAATGGATCAAAAGACCCCTTCCCGTAGGCACAGGGGTGCCTTAACCTAACGGGGCAATCAAGAACCACTGCATTCTAGCGGTTGGTAACCATTTTTTTTTTTTGAAGCTATCCGAAGTTTCATCACGACAGTTAAACATGTCATAAAAATACGGGTCGGCTTTAAGTCCAACAATTACAAGAAAATCTGAGCACTTAAGAAGTGCTGCAACCGTGGTCGTCAAGCACGGTTGCATAAAAAATAAAAAGGAATTCCACCAATTACAAGTATGCATGTAAAATGCTAAATGGCTTTCGTCCACAAATTAGAAATACAGGTGCACTAAACCGTTTTTTCTAAAGGACAACTTTTATAACTTATATATATACATTTTATTTTTATTTATCTTTCTGTAGTAACAGTATGTGTATTCGGATTACATTATCCATATATTATAATATTTGCATCTAGTGCTTTCAAGTTTCTATATGGTAGAATTGTATATTGAATATTATTCATTATTATTGTTTCTTCTTTTTGTATAAACAAAGTTTCGTCTTAATATGGGGTATATTTCTAGAAATCCATCCCATAATTAGAATTAATACATGGCATACTCAATTGCCGAACTGGTAAGTAAAAACTGAAGAATGGTCTGGGAAAAAACTCATCCAGCCAATGGCAGCCATGCTGTTCATATCACAGTGGTTCTCAGACAGTTAGATAAAAATAAGAAATGGAAGAAAGCACTTTCCCATAGATTCATGGAAAATAAAAGAACCCATCCCTGAGTGAGCAAAGCACTCTATATACAACATTATAAAAAACAAAGTACGGATTGCACAACAAATCTGGGACAACGCGTTACTCCCATGTATTAAACCCTCTTTTCACAGAACACTGTTCATATTAAGAATTTCTATTTTAAACAAAAATGGGGTAACACCGGAGGTCAGATAAAGTTTGCATGAAAACATCCTCAGAGTAGTAAAAAGGATCACAAAAATCAAGTGCAACTGCGATTTCAGTTCCGAGATACTTTTCTCCAGGGTATTAATCTCTGCGGCAATCTCTTACTATATTGCTGTTAGCATTAAGTGACTGCAATTTTCTTACAATCTTAGGTTAGGAAGGAAATCTAACAACTGCATATCCTCTGCCCACAATCTTGGAATTCTTCATCTTCATCCAAGGTTATTGCAAATAATCTTGGGTTAGGAAAGAAGTCCAACAACCACATACCTTTCCGGTTTTTATAGCGGTTTGACATAGGAATCAATACATGAACTCCCACAAGAAATATTTTTATCCTTAGGTAGTTATATTCATATTATTATTATTTATCTATTTACTCGTACTATTCATTTATTATTATACTATTATTTACACTATTGAATCGTCTGATGCATTTATCTGTTAAACGTTATAGATCTTGAACTCTATTAAGGGAGGTAACTAAACTGACACACTGCACTCAACAAAACACCAAAGATTAACCAAACACACGGCTGGGACAGCTTTTAATACTATTACAATAAATGGATAAAGAATGAATCAGAAAACCTTATTTTATTATTGCGGAGTATTGTTCAATTCAAATATTTTATATAATTTTAACCATTAGTTGTGTGGGACATTGATTAATTTGTGGCACTCTAGAAAGGTTGAAGGCCGAGCTATTTCATACCACATATGAGAGAGGAGACATGAGCAAGTGAACCGTCACTAAGGAAACGGAAAACAAAATCCATCAGCTAATATAAAATGTTAAGGCTGTGGAAATTGGCACAGGACATCATCGTTTGAGCAAAAATCATAAATTATTGAAAGTGGAATAAATTGGCCAAAAGGGCAGTGTTTTGAGCACCGTAGTCACAGCCACTAGATATTCAGGGACACAGGGCTGTCAAACCGGACATGTGGAAGCCGTTACCAGTACCAAAGTGAATGAACCAAGGTCAACTTTCATTTTGGACTTGGTAGTTTTGAAGATGACGAAGATGACTATGATATGATCGATTCCGATCTGACCCCAAAAACGCTCCTACAAACGATGCAGTAATTCTTAATCAGGAACAATTTCCCTCCCTTCAGTGAATAATGCATAAAAATCCCTCTTTAAATGCAATGAAATTCGTTAATTATGATTAAGAAATTGGCCTTCAGAGCCACATTTAAAACAAGCTTCATTGTACATTTACAATGGACTTAGTTATTTATTCTTTTAAAATGATTTAGTAAACTTAATACATTCCTTAGTGATTTGGTTATAATAAAAATGTTTGATTGATTGAATAATAAAATTTTTAGTGATGCGTTTCATCCGTACGCTGTGGATGGGAGCACATGCCAATTGAATATGATTACACATTTTAATATATACATCTCTATATTTTTTATCCATACGACCAATAAAGTGTTTATCTAGGTTAGCTTTTGAATTTGGTGAACTGCCATCGCCAAATTCATCAAACCTGTTCAGCATAGTACAGTAAAAAATAAAGGAATGCAGCAGTACAGCCAATTTACCCTGGACCTTAGAAACCACTAAATTAATGAACAAAACGAGTTACTAAAGAATATATGAGAACGTTTCCTCTAATGGAGACAAATTGAGCTGGGAAATCAAACAATCGCTAGGCACCGTGGAACCACTGCTTAGGAAAGTCTTTTTCAGGAAAACACCCGGAGCCGAGGGGATAACAGTATAAACCGTGATGCAATAATCCAACTGATGCTGTGAATTTGAAGATTTATTTTCTGTTATAAGATTAATATTAGTGTGTTTATTTAAATCGTCCTGTGGATTGGGTACTTAGGTTTGAAATGTACTGAAATTCGCCAATTATGATTAACTGGACTTCCCATGTTTCCATTGGGCATTTTCTGGTGATTATAGTACGAGCTGATTGCCAATCGGCCTGTACATTGGTTACTTAGGTTAAGACTCTCTTTCCCTGCACACAGGTGGTTTCCTATAATGAATGTGAAATGGTACAGTTAAAAAGAACTTCAAAGGTTAAATAGATGACATAAGACCCATTATCACATAACACCTATATATTATTCATTATTGTGAGCCGAAATAGCCCAAAGAAAGGTGATTCATCAGGCATTAAGAGAAATGACCGAAAAACCTCTTGTGCACAGAAATTGTATTATATTGTATTTTGTATTGTATATGTTGGCTTGTGAGTGTGGAAGGCTAGTGATTATTGTTGTTGTAGTAAAACCCACAAGGGGACCCTCATGTCCATAACCTGAGGAATGTGTGACCTTAATACGTGTCGTGAACCAAGAGGTTCATAGAGAGGTAAAACCGGGTGTCATACTACGTATTTTATTTGATGGGTACCTGGTTATAGCAGGCTGATTGTGTAGGATAAGTGGGTGGACGAGTCAAAAAGTGTGAGGTTCTTCTAAGTACCCTAAAACCCGTTGCAATAGGACTGCTTGAAAGTTATTTGAAATGGCTGTCGCGAAAGAAGACGTCTTTCCTTAAAAAAGAATAGGTATTTGAAAAACAGCGATGGCCTACGCTGCCTCAGCGTACGAAATTGGAAAAAAGAATAGGTGTTTGACGGGTCAAAAAGACAAAGGCCACTGTGCACGTCTCTAAATCTACAACGCTCCTGGCCACCGCGCACGTGCAGCCAACGAGCAGAAGAGTCCAATCTTTGCAACCCTGTGAGGAATATTAAAAATAGAGCTAATACACCAATGGTGAGACATAACATGAACTGCAACTCCCCAGCTGACCTCTAAAATAGAGACGAATCCCCCGTTTGGTGGGTGTATCCAACATAGTTATTCGGGAACCTTCCCTCCAGATGTCAATGAAGTGATTATGCTGCGAATGATTGCAGTTGGTTATCTGGAACTGGGTCCCGGGAAATTGGTGCTTAACGTAAAGTTAAAACGACGTGCTTTTTATTTGCAGTTTTTATTGATTATTTATAGAAAAAACAGCGATAGCGATTTTATTAATTGGTAATTATTGGGCAATTTAGTTTTAATTGTGTAGGCTAATTGCCATTTTTATGTAGGTATTAATTTTGATTAAGTTAATAGTAATTTAAATGAGTAAACTCCGCGAGGCCCAGAAAAAGGTTAAGGCCGAGCTGGCCGCCCAGATATCCGACTTGGAGGCGGATATCACGGCTTGCTGGGAAGAGCTTCAGGTTAGAAGAGGGAACTGTAGGTTTTTAGGGAAATTGCTGGGAACAATGGCCATATGTAAACAGTTTGTTTCCAACCCATACAATTCAAGCGATGTCACTGAACCAATTTTGGTTGAAATGTTTGTCAGTAAGTTTGAGATGTTACATTAGTTGAAAACCTCAAAATTATAATTTTGTTTATGTTTTGTTCTTTATGTGTTTGTTATGTCATTTGTTTAAGGCTTTGGACCAAATACTTTTGACATATATGACATGTGAATGGCCGGTGGCCAGGGTTGTATCTGTATTTCTTAGATTATATATAAATTAATTTTAATTAATTCATAATTAATTTTAATTATTAATTTTTCAATTAATTTTAATTATTCACCTTTGTTCTTCATTTTCTGTTTTATGAAATGCGAATTTGTTTATTTATTCATTTATCTGGCCAACACCAGTCGTTGGGCCACATAAAATAATGTTAGAGGGTAGGTATCTATGAAGAAATCATGTTCACTGTTTGTGAGAAGTGTCTCCATAGGGACCATTTTAAATGCTAAATGGTGCATAGTGTACATAAAAGAAAATGTAAGTAAAGGAAAAATGCAAAACACCTAAGAGTATACAGATTATGGCCAGTGACTTATGCATTTGGGGCTAACAACTACCACACCCGGTGGTACGGCGAGAAACCCTGTCACCACCAACCAAAAGACAATTACTACATAAGGAAAGTAACAAGATATGCATCTATCAAGTGACTTCACACTTTAAATGGAAACAACAAAAAGTTATGGCAACTGTCAAGTGACTGCGCACTTAATAGAAACAATATATAACCACCGACCACAAGAAATAATCCAAGTACTGACAATAAAATCTAATAATTACGACCACCTTTCGTGCGGAAATAGATACTGGTTACAACAGGCATAAAATAAAATAAAAAATTAGTTGCTTGTACGTCAACAAGCAAAAGCAATCGGGGACATACTAATTGCTAAACTGATAGATTTTTCAGATTTAGAGGAAAATGTTAGTTTTCCTTGAGTTATGGCATTACATATGCAAAAAGTGCATTTTGCGAATAAATGCAAAAACACAGGAAATATGACAGCTCAAGAGACTATTTTTCTGAAACTAGAGGGAGAATTTTATGTTCAACAACTTCAACAACAAAGCTGATTGATAAATTATTATGATTATTCTTATTCTTCTTTTATGATTTTGAACATCTATTTGATATGCAAATATATTAAGTTAAGCATGTCACTTAATGCTAACTTCCATGTATATTTTACATGTTATATGTTATATTATATTATATGGATATGGCCAAAGAAAATTGGGACGCTGAAATTGATCACTTTACCCGTTAAAACGGAAGTATATAATTGCTCCTATCGAAACTAGAAATAAAGGAAGATGGAAGTATGGAAATAATGGGCACAGCCTAGCCCGGTTAATCAAAAAATAAAACATTACTGGGAGAGACCCCAAAAACAAGACAAGAATAAAAAATTACTGGGAGAAACCCCAAAAAGACAAGAATCGGGTGCGACACGAAGTGGCGAGCGTCTAAAACCAGAAACATAACATAATAATTTTACATAACTCACTTGTAATAATTTTACATTACTCCATAATAATAATAAACACAATTCATAGTTTTTACCTTAATTTAGGCAATAATAACATCATGTAAGACAAGAAACATACGTAATAACTTTACGTGAATCAATAAAAAGACAGAATTCATGGTCTTTAACCTAATTTAAACATTGTAAACAATAATAACACTATCTAAACAAGAAGCATGACGTAATATTTTTACGTCAATCAATAAAAGGACAGAATTCTTAGTCTAAGACACTGCACCCACCCCCACTTTTTACCAATTAAGGCGGTACAGCCTCTGAAAATTCGCCACTGTGGCAGTCAATATATCATTTACACTTTCCCCTCTAACCATACCCACATTCCTGGCTGCTAATCCCACCACAGTTGGGGATGAAATGGGACCCATGTTGGGTCCAGAAAAATATGGGGCATCCGTTTCTATTAGCAAGCGCTCTGTGGGAATAGTGCGGAGAGCAAGTAATGACCCTGGTGTCAAATCCCCCGTTTTGTGGGTGTATCCCACATAGGTATTCGGAAATGCATCCGTAAACGCCCTAAAAACCTCCATATCCCCCCGGAAACAGTGAAGATATATTCGCTGATCCCGGTTTATCACCCCATGCAATATTGATAGGAGACGCATGTTTACCTCCCTGCCATCCATATCATGGGTTGACCCTCTACAGTGTAGCACTAGAACATGGCGTTCTTCTAGGTACTCTAAAACCCGTTGTAAGAGGACTGCTTGCCCCAACCACTCTGAATAATGTACAGAGTGGTCGAGTCCTACCTCCCCGAATCCCACAACTTCCGGTCTACCCAATAACCTAATGAACTCTTTTATTTCAGAGTCTGTGTACTTTGCAGCCCCCTTGGGGTGTAGTCCAATGGTGGGAAAACACCTGAGTTCAGACAAAGTGTGCAATAGAGCATCATTGGGATAGGTATGGGGATCACAGAAATTAGTGACCAGTGCTCCCAGATTGACCTCAACTTCTATCATAGGGGAGCGGTCCCTGAGATGGCTCCAGATGCTATCATCCAGAGTCATCCCCACTTTTACACACCACCTATCCAAATGGCAATGGCTATCCGTAGCCTCAGGCCACCTAGACTTTTGTTCATCAGAGGTGAGAGGGTAAGTATCTACGAAGAAATCCTGCTCACTGGTTGTGAGAAGTGCCCACAGTCGGCCCAACACACTCCAGTGTAATAGGTTGTGGAAAGTCCCTACCTCCTCCCCCGTTAACCTGGATATGGCCTGAACAGCCTCTACCTGGGATGAATGTTCACCACCCCCTTGAGGGACATAACCCATGTGTAGAGAAAATCTAGTTAAGTCTCCTAGAGAGGTTCCTTCCCGTACCACCCTTGACCCAAGGGCCATAAGAAAAGCTAACCTTCTACGTGTGATTGATTCGCTCAAGGGGACTCTCATGTCCATAACCTGCGGAATGTGCGACCTAAATACGTGTCGTGAACTAAGAGGTTCGTCGCAGCCTCGGACTGGACAGACAGAGTCCCCCCTGGGCCTCTTAGCTGGACCCACACTTGCCCCCTTTGAAGGTTCCCAGTGACCCAGAGACCTTTTCAATGGTCCTCCCATTAGTTCACCAGGTCTTTGGCGTTGATTGGTTTGACCCCCTGGATGCTTCCCTTGATCATTAGGCCTTAAGGGACCTCCCATGTTTCCATGGGGCATTTCCTGGTAATTATAGGGCGAGACGGTTGAAAATGGCCTTTGTACATTGGGTACGGACCTATCACCTCCCACTATACTACCATTTTTCCACCCTTGCGATCGAGCCCAACGACGTGGGTGCAAAGCTCGCTCAGGTACACGCCTACCATGGTCGGGCCCACCACAACCACGACCCCTGGAGTCTCGAGCGGGTGGTTGAAAAACTCTCTCCGGTCCACGCCTACCATAGCCGGGCCCATCACAACCACGACCCCTGGATTTTCGAGCGGGTGGTTGAAGGTTAGCCCTACTATGGCCAGCGACCGGGGACGTGCAAATAGTTAAACTGATAGATTTTTCAGGTTTCAATTGGTTAGTTTCTTCCGACTTTTGGTCGGGAACCTGAACTCTTACCTCGACAGGCATGTAGGCCGTCGGCAACACTCTACCGGAACGCTCAGCGGTGATCCGTTGAGCGACATCGGACCATACCCGGTTACGTTCCTCCATCTGGTCCATCCAGCTAGGAGACTGTCCACTGCATTCCTCAGGATCAAGGTCCAAGCAGGAATCGGACACAATTTCATCAACCGCAATCTGATCGGAATCCATTCTCGATTCTAGAATGATACAAGTGGAATTAAAGCACAAGTCAAGATGTTAAATCATAGAAAATAAATAATGTTAGATAGATTCTGGAAAAACAGGGCTTAATGCATATACATTGATTTTCATTCCAGTACAAGAGACTATTTCTCCATAATCAGTGCATTGCACAGGCTAATCAGTGTGCACAGGCTAATCAGTGTGCACAGGCTCATCAGCTAATCGAAGGCTAATTTACACTTGACATGCATTAAGCACCATTTTCCCAGAAAACAGCCAACATATACAGATCTCAATGATAAACACTAAAATGGCTAATGTCGTCTTACAGGCTGTTAAACATTATTGATTAAATATACATTGCGGGAGTAGAGCAGTTTTAACATTTGTTGTCTGAATAATTTGAATGCAGGTAATGAAAACTGGCAGTGCTTATCATTTCTAGGTTATTAAAAAAAACTGGCTAGCAAAACTCTGTCTCTACATTAGTGTTAACGCTTACACAAAAAAACACAATATATGATTCACAGGTTGTTGTTATCATTCTAGCATTTGGGACAGCGGTATTTCTGAATGTCCAAGGCGTCAGTGGCTGTAATATTCACACATGACCCATGGTACCACTCGTCACAATGATCACATTGAATCATAAACCGGCCTTGCCAAGGCTTTTTACATAAACAGTATAATTGATCATCAGCTATTTCGCCGCCGTCCAATTCTGGCCTATCTCTCTCCGTTGTCAGCCATGCTGGCAAAGTCTTGTCCTGGCATGGTTTCAGGCGGTCATGGTTTAAAATAAGAACTGCATTTTTCAATTTGATTTGAAAAAGCAGATTGGACAATTTTCTTACCACCAGACCGGGTCCTTTCCAAGGAGGGCAGAGCTTCTTGCACTTACCTTTGAGGGTGGCGGTGTCAAGGACATACACCGCATCTCCGACCTCAAAATTGCGCTCAAGCAAACGCAAGTCGTAATTGCGCTTCATGCGCTTTGTTGCAGCCTTCAATTTGTTACGGGCGCACTCGTGCGCTGTATGGAGATCCTTCACCAACTGGTGAGCATAGTTGTCTTCTTCCAAACGCTCCCCCTTTCGGGGAAACATTAGACTGGCAGGAGTATTCACTTCCCGACCTAACATCAGTCGGTTCGCAGTGAAACCAGTACTGCGGTTAACAGAGGCTCGAAGTGCCCCTGCTATCTGTTGCAGATTTTGATCCCAGTGATTTTGGTGTTTGCCTATGTAGCATCGGACAGCATCCATCAGCGTTCGGTTGTAACGCTCTACTTGGCCGTTGGCCGAAGGACGGTACGGAGTTGTACGAGCCTTATGAATTTCAAGCAAGCTACATAGCTCTGTGAATAGCTTGGACTCAAAATTCCGTCCCTGATCCGAAAAAACCTGAAGAGGGAAACCAAATTTGGAGAAAAAATGATTCACTGCGGCTCGAGCCGTCTCCTCTGCGGTTTGTGTGGGAAGGGGAATACACTCGACCCACTTCGTAAATTGGTCGACCATCATGAGAATGTACTCATTGCCCTGACGTGTTTTGGGCAACGGGCCCAGGAAATCCATATGGACCCTCTCCATTGGAGCTCCAGCCTGGTACTCGGTCAAGGGACCTTTCCCCTTACGGGCCGATTTTTTGTTTCGATTACAGATCTCGCATGAAGAAACATATCCGGCCACGTCTCCGTTCATACCATACCAGGTGAACTTCTCTTTGACTTTTTCCTTAGTTCTTTTAATACCCTGGTGACCCGATGACGGAATGTTGTGATGCAACCGGATAGCCTCCTCCCTCATGGACTTTGGCATCACCAACTGCTTCTCGCCTGTTACAGGGTTGTTTTGGTAGATTATGGCATCTATTAACACCAGTTGCTCCTTATTCAGCCAATAGTACTTAGCCTCTGGGCTTGAAGAGAACAGTTCTGCATCTCCAGGCTCCACCCCCTTGGTGAGCCACTGCAGAGCAAAACTTAGATCTAGGTCATGGCCTTGTGCCTCGATCAAATCAGCACAAGTGAAGCCCCAGCTACTGGGCTCTAAAACAATTGGTGCAATCTGCACCCCAGCTTCAGGTTCGGGACCACATGCGCATACCCGGAAATCGCCATCCGCCATTAACACGTCGACTTTACATGCATTGAGAAACAGGTTTTCCAAAGACGGAAATTCCCCTTGGAACTCAGGATCTGGCTTGCCACTGTTGTCTTCCTTTGTTGTTGCTTTACCGTGTAAGACGTCGCCGGTTTCACTGTTGCCTCCTTCAGTGCTCGCGTCGGTGCACATACCAATGTCACGGACGACTTCGCGCACTGTTGGCAGGGCCAACGGAACCGCCTCACAAACGCCTTCACCACCACCGACGCCGCACGTCTCACCGTTGCCCCCTTCAGTGATTTCATCGGTGACCGTTCTAAGGTCACAGACAACTTCTTGCACTGTTGGCTGGGCCAACGGAACTGCATCACAAACGCCTTCACCACCACCGACGCCGCACGTCTCACCGTTGCCCCCTTCAGTGATTTCATCGGTGACCGTTCCAAGGTCACAGACAACTTCTTGCACTGTTGGCTGGGCCAACGGAACTGCATCATCTACGTCTTCAATGAACGCGTCCCACAGATCTGTTTTCTGGCAGTGCTTGCATCCACCACAAGGCAAATCGCCAGACCGGATCACACATGAACCCTCAGCAAACCCCTCCCTTTCCGGAATACGAGAGAGAGCATCTGCATTCGCATGCTTCCGGCCTGCTCTGTGTTGCAGCACCATATTAAACTGAGACAGCTCTTCCATCCACCTCGCCAGTTGTCCCTGTGGTTCCTTGAAACGCAACAACCAAGTCAAACTTGAGTGGTCAGTCCTGATTATGAAAGGCCTGCCTAACAAATAATGTCGAAATTGACGTGTGAAACGTACTACCGCCAACAGCTCCTTTCTGGTAGTACAATACCGTCTCTGCTCTTTGGTCAGGGCATAGCTACCGTAAGCTATCACCCGTTCCTCTCCATGTTGCAACTGAATTAATTCAGCTCCTATGGCGACGTCCGATGCGTCAGTATCCAGGATGAACTCATCATTCTGGTTTGGGAGCCCTAGTACCGGGGGAGATGTCAATGCCCTTTTCAAGGCATCAAAAGCATCCTGCTGTTCATCTTCCCACCGGAAGAGACTCTTGCCCGTTACCCGGTACAATGGCGCCGCTATATCCGAATAATTTTTTATAAAAACCCGGTGATAGTTTGCCAAACCGGTGAATCGTTCCACATCCTTCGAACACGTTGGTACTGGCCAATGTAAAACAACCTTAATATCAGTATCGGTCATGGCGATTTCATTGCTACTCACTCTGCGACCCAGAAACTCAATCTCACGCTGGAAAAGGACACATTTTTTGGCCTTCAGCTTCAAACCATGCAAGCGAAATCTGGCCAAAGCATCTCGAAGATTCGAAAGATGATGAGTGAAGGAGTTACCTAAAACCATGACGTCATCAAGGAAGGCCAACATTGTCTCCCAATTCAGACCCCTAAGAACCAGGTTCATTACCCGGGAATAGGTCGCAGGGGCATTGCAGAGTCCGAATCCCATTTTTACATGCTGGTATAGGCCATACTTGGTGACAAACGCCGTCTTCATCCGGTCTTCCTCCGCTATGTTCACCTGCCAGTAAGCTGAGTTGGCATCAAGCTTTGAAAACCAAATACTGCCTGCTAGCGTATCAAGACAATCATCAATCAAGGGTAAGGGGAACACATCCTTAACTGTGACGTCGTTCAATTTCCGGTAGTCAATGCACCACCTGACGCTACCGTCTCGCTTCCGGATCAGCACTGGCGCTGAGGACCACTCCGACGTCGATTCCTCGATCACACCGGCCCTCAACATCTTCTCAAGATGTGACTCCTCCTCCTTTACAAACATGGCGGGTGTCCGCCGCATACGCTCGGTGACAGGTAGGGCGTTTCCGGTATCTATAGTGTGAGAGATAGCCGTGAAATTTCCCAGGTCAAATTCGTCCCTGGCAAACACATCCTGATACTCAGTCAACAGGCCCGCCAGTTGCTTTCGCTCTAACTCATTAAGATGCTCTTCGGAACGTTCGTACAAATCCCGAATGTGCTCCGGTAATGCTTTCGTCATTACTGGATCCACAAGAGAGCAAGCTTGTACCCGGCATCCCCCTGCGTCTGGGGTGACAGAGTCATTGGAAAGATACTCTGCAACCGGATACGCCCTCGCAATAAGAAAGTTCTTTTTAACTAATTGCACGCGGTCCGTAGGGTTAAGTAGGCACAGTACGGGGTCCGAACCCGCAGACAGTACCACCCTAGGGACAAGCAACTTTGAATTGCCGAATGATTCCACCACATAGTCTGTCTCAAATTTAGACATATTGCATTTCACCCTTACAACAGAATTGGGGGGTATCACTCTTCTCTTCCCCACTCGCACCTCAGCGACCCGTGGTTGTCCGTCTGTTGACCCAGAATTAAGGCTCAGAACCTGTCCATCAAATATTAAAGTGGCCTCCGCCATGTTAAGGATGGCTTTTCCCGTATTGACCAGAATATCAAATCCAAGAAGCATATCTGTGTCAATCGGGGCTACGTACAATTGTTCTTTGTACCAACAATTGCCAATTTTCAACTTAATTGGGCCCACAATAAAACCTTGCATGGACATGTCCTTGCCCGCAGTCAACAGCTTAACGTCGCGTAATTTAGGAGGAGGGTGCTTCATGGACTTATAAACTTTTTCGGATATGATGCTGACCTCGGACGCAGAGTCAACAATAGCATTAACTACAATGTCCCCCACCTGCACATTCATGTAGAACAGGGAAATTGAACTTGTATGGCTTACACGAACTACTTCCTGTTGGACCGACTGTTTAGCCGGTACAGGCATCTTCTCCTTTTTGGCCGCGGACGTCAAGGTCGGACATGGGCCGCAGTGCCCGACCTTCTCTAGTTTAAATCTCTTTGTGGGGCTTGATTGGGCATTGGGCATTCCCGTTGGAAATGGCCCACAGTGCCACATTTAAAACAAGCTCCATTGTTCCTATTGCCAGGGGCGGGGTTGGGCCTTGGGCATTCGCGTTGGAAATGGCCCACAGTGCCACACCTAAAACAAGCTCCCTTGTTTCTATTATCGGGTCTCCTACCGAGACCTTGAGGCTGACGTACGTCAGGGTTCACCGCCGGCTGGTAGGGATACCCTCGATTGACGAAAGGATTATTCCCTCTCCCTCCGGCGCCCCTTCCGTAGGCGTTAGGCCCTTGATACCCCCTTCCGCCACCTCTACCTCCATTAAACATTCCCTGACGTTGGGTATTGTATCCTTGGTTTGGAGCGTTCCCTGGAAAGGGACCTGCTCGTTGCCCACCATTTGCTCCACCTGTCCCAGGACGGTTAAATGGAACTGGCGGTTTGACATGGGAATCAATACCCGAACTTCCACAAGAGATATTCAGTTTTTCAACCGCACCTTGTAATTGGGCCATCACTTGTGTTAGTTTATCAACAGCCAACCCACTTACAGGCTGGGTTGTCTGCTCTGGGTTCACTATGTGAACCCGCTTAGTCTCGTCCGATTTCCCTTTATGACCATCCCTTTGAGAAGGGGCACAAGCCAATTGAATATGGTTAAACATTTTAATTTTTTCAATGGCCTCTCCAATCGACTTCGGTTGCTGAATGCTCACCTGTCGGCCGGTTTCTCTGTCCTGTAACCCGTGGCAGAATTTTGCCACTGCCTGCTCGGTGGCGTATACTTGGGGCAGATCTCGGAATGCCTTAGTGGCTAGCGTGAGTACGCGATCCGACCACTCATCCAATGATTCTCCTACTCCCTGAGAAATTGCCTGAAAACGCCCTTGCGCAGTAGCAGGGAGCTCTTTGGCATCGAAACGCTCTTCCAGACGATGCAGTAATTCCTTATAAGGGACAGTTTTCCTGCCGTCAGTTAATACAGCATAGAAGTCCGCAGCTTTTCCCACCAAACACCAAACCAACCCATCAGCGCACTCATCATCTGACCATTGGTGCAAATTGGCATAGCGCTCGAACTTGCCCCGGAAAACTGGCCAATTGCTTCGACCGTCAAACTGTAAGGTTTTAGGCATTCGGGTAATCACATCCCGAGTAGCAGGGTTTGGTGTAGTTGCAGGCAGGAGCGCAATAGGAAGGCTCGGTATTACCGGCGGGTTGATGAGCGCCAGAGTAGCCTGCTGATTGGGTAGGCTAGGTGGGTTTATGGGCACAGGCTGATTTTGTACCGGTTGATTAATGGGTACCAATGTAGCAGGCTGATTGTACATGCTAGGTTGGTTGTTGGGTACCTGGTAAGCAGACTGATTTTGTACCGGTTGGTTGATGGGTACCAACGTAGCAGGCTGATTGTACATGCTAGGTTGGTTGTTGGGTACCTGGTAAGCAGGCTGATTTTGTACCGGTTGGTTGATGGGTACCAACGTAGCAGGCTGATTGTACATGCTAGGTTGGTAGATAGGTACCAGGTTAGCAGGCTGATTTGGTACCGGTTGGTTGATGGGTACCAACGTAGCAGGCTGATTATACATGCTAGGTTGGTTGTTGGGTACCTGGTAAGCAGGCTGATTTTGTACCGGTTGGTTGATGGGTACCTGGTTAGCGGGCTGATTGTATACGCTTGGTTGATTGATGGGTACCTGGTTGGATAGCACAGACCCATGATTTGGAAAAATAAAGTAAGGTGTGCTTGTGGTCGGAGGATTGGGAAGTTCTTGCAATGCCTTCATGAGGGTTGCTTGGGGTAGGGACGTCTCAATTTTTCCTCCAAATGCGCCCTGGTGCACGCGTGATGGGTATGTGGGGGAAGGTTCTTCGGTTTTATAGGCGACTGGACTGCGCCACCTAAGACCCGCCTCGCTGTCTGCTCTTCCCCACGGCAACTTCTGTTCCCTACGTCCAGCGGGGGTATGAGATAAATATCGGGGTATGGGGGTTTGAGACAAAGTCTGCAAGGAAAGGAAAGGTCTTGGCCTGGAGGAGGGGCTGGGTGTTGATATTTGGTCTGGACCAGCCAATTGGTGTTGGACAGGAATGGGAAGTGATCTTTGGACCAGGGGTTGTGACCAATTTTGCAACTGCGATTGCAGTTCCGAAATACTCTCCTCCAGGGTGTTAATCTCTGCGGCAAGCGCAGCCCTTTCTCGTGCGTCTGGCCGGTTCCTTGGCGCACCTAACCCCCACCCCCCGTGTGGGACTAACTCACCAGTATACAACCGCCCCATATCTTCCTCATCTTCATCCAAGGTTATTGCAAATAACCTTGGATTCGGACGGAAGTCCAGCATCTGCATGACCTCTTCATCCAGAGGTCGCCGCATTAGTATTCCCAGAGATTCGGGATATACGTTACCCGCATTCTCCCGGAGATTTACAATGGCTTTAGCCAATTTCGGTCCAATCCCCGGAACGGAGGTCAAAACATGAGGAGGGTCAAAGTTTACCTGTACCATTCTGTAAGATACCGTTGTCCTTGGTGTGGCGGGTTTACTGCCCATATCCGCCATTTAAGTTTTAAATGTTTGGCAGACAACAACAACAAAAAAAAACAAACCAAAAAAAACAACAACAGGAATTCAAGAAAGAAAAATCCGTGTGACAATGACAATGAAAATAATGTAAAAAACGTTTACCTTTAACCTATAACTATCTCAGACTGGCCCACCTACCACGTGAACTCAAAAATTTCCCATATCCATTATTAATTGAGAAATTTACAATGAAGGAAATTTAAACAAAAACAAAAAAACAAAAAACGGACTGGAAGTTACTAAATCCTAAAAATTCCTAAATATAAAACTTGTGCTAAAATGGTAAGGACAATAAAAACGTTTTTCAAAAGAAACAATAAATTTCCCACCAAATACCTAACTTCCACGTGAGCTTAAGCCCTAAACTGTGGTAACAACAACACAGATGGCCGACACGGACGAGTTAACACGTGGCCGGGAAATTCAAATATTTTTTACAATTTAATACAATAATAATAGCAGAAATAGCGTTGCTATAAGATTTGATAGCTAAATCAAGCGTGGATTCGATGTAGCATGGTTCAATCCCCTATTTTTCAATTTTTCAAACACGTGGTCAAGCCAAAAGATACAACCTAAAAAACACAAGACGACACTAAAACCCCATCCGTACTACCAATAAAGTGTTTCTCTAGGTTTGCTTTTGCTTGGGGGTTTGAGTACTGGTAATCTATCAGGATAACACTTAAAACTATAACACTTACGTTATGTTGAAACGCGACGTTCTTCTTAGTATTCTTCGCACAGTCAGAGACAACCTTTCTCGGCCGTAGTCCAGCAAGAAGAGGAACGAGAATCTCGTCCCGCGCCTCGATCTTTTGGAACTCATTCCTCGTGCCTCGGCTAACTTCCACCAATCATGCTTGCAGCGGCCAGTTCCCTCTTCGCAAGCGACTGGTGCCCGGCACAACAGTTCTGTTAACCCTTCGATTCAGTGAAAGTAATAAACGGAGAAAAAAAACATTTTTTTAAATTGTATTATTCATAACAGTAACACAATTGTATTGGTTGTGTGTTGTACATATTTGATATCTGATACGCAAACATATTCTTGAAGTGAAATATTTTGCCAACAATAGTTCTTCCCCATAGTAAATACTGGAAACCATACATTATCCTACCGCACCCCAAATTCGACGACACCTAAATTCGACGATGTTCTATTTATATTGATTAAATGGATGATTATTGTCTTTGAATCATTTCAAAGTAATACAGCCGAGTTTAAAATTATTATTTTCTGCTATTAAACATTTCATTATTTCTTTCATTATTTGCTAAATATTGCTTCATGTAACCGTTACATCGTCGAATTTCGGTCCATTACATTCGGTTCTTTACACCCTTCGAATTTGGGTCACACTGGGATATTGCATACATGCATCTAGTCCAAATTTTTGACGCTCTTAAATATTAAGCTACTTTTTATATGGGTAAAGTATCTCGCGCGTCTTATAAATAAGACTAACATGCATCATGCAGAGATCTCCCTCTGGTTTAGTTCAAACCTGTATATTTTAGTTTGATTGCATAGGACTTATTTGAAAAAGCTGTAAATTTTGTTTCCGGTGCCTAGAACCAGTACTTAGTGTCTATAGGGAAGATCTAAAGAACGCTTTCACAGTGGGGATCGAACCCGTGACCTCCTGGTTGCTAGGCGGACACCATATCCTTTACGCCACAGCTACCTCAGTGTTTGGGGTAACGGTACAGTTTGTCAAGGTATTCCGAATCATTAGGCATTCTGAATCCACATTTTCATTTAAAAAGTCTTAACGTTTGGTAAGCGATTTGAAAGGTTATTGTTGTTTCTAAAAATTTAATCCCCCAGCCTGTAAAGAATGGAGAATCATTGTTTTTGATGAAAATGTTGATTCAGAATGCCTAATGATACCTGTACCCTGAGGCGGGGGAAATAGGGCATCATTTAAAAAAAAATTTTGGACTTTAAACCAAACATGAGAAACAATATAATATGTTTTTTAATCACTTGATTAGTATTTATTACCGCCAAATTAAATACATAACAATTCTATTTAGTTTTAAACATTTTAAACTTGACAATTCTGGGTCTAGGGCAATTAATTTGCTTGAGTGTCGGGTGAATTTTTATCTGCGGAAAAATTAATACTTTTTTGTTGAGGGAATGGGGTCTTATTTTGGCCAAGTCTTGAATCGTTATAAGACGGTATATAATATTATATTTACCTGTCAATAATATCTGCAAGGGGAGTTAGACAGTATAGATTGATATATACATGTACATGGTCACTCTTAATGTCACTCAAATAGATAAAGTAATCAGTATTGCTATTTAATGGTATGTTTTTTTCATGAGAATAAACTTAAGGTTAATAGTGATTACTTTGTAAAATAAAACAAAGCATGTGCAAATATTGCAATAAAATATTCATTTTTAACACCATTAAAAAAAAGTTAACAATATCTATACACATTCCTTGGTATTTTACCCTAGCATAACAGCTTCAATCACATAATCATTATTTCAATCAATTAACTGGGTCCGTTATCTCATCATCTCTTAATAAATCATATATATTGATAGCCACCTGCTTCGTACACATTTCAAACTAATATTTCAGACACCAAACGCAAAGCCTATCCCAAGGCAATGCCCAATTTGCGTGGTAAAAGGCAACACGACTGTGTACCTCCGGGTAACAGACCACGTTCGCTGGGTGCAAGCGCTGACGGCAGACCCCATGAAGCCGTTGATGTCAGAGGCACGTGCTAAGACCGGTCCGAAAGTGAAGAAGACAAAGCCGAGGAATTACTACTCTTGCTGGCTGTGCGACCGGTCGGTGATTGACCGGCTGCGTCATCTAGAACAGGAGCACAAAATGGAGGCTGGGACATTCAATTTTGTTTACACAAGAGGGCCGTTTCCGGAAAGTAAGTGTTAAATTGTGTTCGTGTGGTTTTTGTATTTAATTTCTCATATTTCTATCAATGTCAAATACAAAACCATACCAAACGATTTGTAACTTTTACATTTAAACGTCATTTACAGGTCGCGAAAACTTCAGGAAAGGTGACCAGCAGACTCGCCACTCATGATGACTCGGCATAGGAGGATGAGAAGGTGGAGGATGAGGAGGAGGAGGAAGAGGACTTTTCATTCCTAATGCGGAAATACTGCCTGAGCCTGGAACCCAATGCAAGGGTGATGCATGGTCGGAGAAGCTGCAAGTAACAATATGGATTGCTTATATAGTGTAAAGTTTTGAGTCCGTTTTCGGGGTAGAACCAGTACTTGGTGCATTAAGCCCTGTTTTCCCAGATTTTTTTTTAATTATATACATTTCAATTGATAGTCATTATTATTGCAACATGTATATATATTAAAAACCGTGAGGAAATATATATAAGTACATTAAAATTTAAGATAAATATTATTTATTTATAATACTTTGGAATTACTGGTTGTTAGTTAAATTATATGCGATTTCACCATCTAGCATAGAATATCATCCAATAATACTTGTTGCAGTTTCAATCGTTGACTCATATGTAGACTACTGTAGTCTACATGTTCCTGCGGAGCAGGCCAGGTGGGTTGGCAAACGAGTCGAAAACACAAGAGGTCAACATGAAGATCAACCGGTTCCTGGCCCTGTCTGGCTACTTGGAAGGAGTGGTGTTGAGTGACATGCTGTTGTGGATGGGCCATATGGAGGTCCACGACAGTTCCTCAACACCACTCACCAGCTGAAGACGGTGCGGAATGCACTAACGGCAATCAAGAACTTCCTAAAGTGGTGCGAGGGAATGGTCTAGCGGACGCCCGCACATTGAACAATGTAAGCGTAAACTTAGGATTTGATTTATGTAAATTATTCATTCTTCTTGGACATCTACTTATTAATGTTTTGGCGTTGGCGTCTTTCTGTCTGTTCTTCCGTCCATCTTTCCGTCCGTCCAGCACTTTTGTGTCGAGAGCCATATCTTGAAAGTGCTTTGGCCGATTTCATTGAAACTTGGTATGAGTATATATATGGATAAGAGGACGATGCACGCCAAATGGCATTGTACACAGTCTGTTAATTACGGGGTTTTGGCCCTTTGTATCTTGAAAAAATGCTTTTTTGAGTGTCAAATATAACACTTTTGTGTCCAGAAGCATATTGGCGGGGGATATCAATTCAACAAATTTGCTTGTTTAGCTTTATTTTTTTTCGGCCGATCTCCTTCTCACAGGCTTCCTGACCTCAACCTGCCTGGATAAGAGCCGTCGCGAGGTTGTTCGGAGGGTAGAGGAGAGTGCGGCCATCCTGACGGACGCAAACCTGGAGCGCCACTTCACTGAGAGTGAGCATGTAGTGAAAACGATCAAGGTGATCCAGGAGCCCCCAGCTGGCACACCTGACAGATATTCGGGGAATAATCATTAAACTGATAGCGCTCTATAACGCCTCCTGAACTGGCAAGTATACAAACCTGAGGGTATGTAATATAAATAAGCCTAGTATTGATTCGAAAAGATAACCCTAAATTACTTTTCAGACCAGAGTTGTTTTTCAGTAGCAATTGCATAGAATTGAATGAAACTTGAAGTTAATAGGCATTAAAATTGGGTTTATTTAAGTATACAACAAAGCTGTTCGCCTGTTAATTGACCGACTTGTCTTATGTATAATATTTTTACCAGATTGTTACCTTGAAGACAGATAAACTATAATGCAAAAGTTCATTTTGACATTCCAAATTGGGGAAAGGCCTTGAAGCCATTGTAAAATTAAACTGTTATGGCCCCTTAATTGATTGAAAATGTCAAATTTCTGTCTGCATATGTTGGTGTATGAATTTAGTGAAATTCAAATTAGATCAAATTTGTTATCATTTTTCAGTGGTTCTTGCATAAGAGTCATCAGGATGATTTAGTCATTTCAGAGATGTACCCTTTATAGCTCAACTTGAGTTATTGTTGCTGGTCTTTGTCTGTTTTGCGATGTGTGTCTATATGTCAACATTTTTACTTAAACAATATCTCCTACTAAACCTTTGGGCAAAGCTTGATGAAACTGGCAGGAATATTCCTGGCATGAAGCTCCTTCAATGTTGCTCCAAGAATTGTTTTCCATGAAATCCTTGTTGCCCTGGCAACCAAAAGGAAAAACTTAAAAAATCTACTCTGAAACTGCAAGGCCTTGGGCTGAGATATTTAGCATGAAACATTGTGTGGTGGACCTTTACCTGTGGGCAAGTCGATTTTTTGTCGAGCCCACTTATGGAGAGCTCGACATATTTGTCACAGTTGGCGGTTTGGTGTATGTGGATCAGTCCGTCAGTATGAAAGTCCGGGTTAGGCTTGTCTGGAGCGTAAGTCTGTTATTGATTGGAGGAATTTCAAATAACTTACAATAAATGTTCACAATCATGACACGGCCGGTCACTGCTCAAGAAAACGTCAATATCTCAAAGGTCAAGGTCACACTTTGAGTTCAAATGTCAAAAATGGCCATAAATGACCTTGTCTGGGCCATTATTATGTCATTCATTGTCAGAATTAAATTCAATTTAAAATCATGTGTTCACCATAATTTGACGGTGTTGCATGGGAAGGAATAATGTCGAAATCTCGAAGGTCAAGGTCACACTTTTAGTTCAAAAGTAAAAAATGGCCATAAATGAGCTTGTCCGGGCCATAACTGTGTCATTCATTGTAAGATTTTAAAATCATTAAGCACATTTGTTCACCATCACTCGACGGTGTGTCATAAGAAAGAATTACGTCAAAATCTCCAAACTCAAGATTACACTTAAGAGTTCAAAGGTTAATTGGTGGGACTTGTACCATGATTGTTCAAACTATGTTCCTGGGGTCAAAATTGCCCCACTGGGGAGGGAAATGTAATTTCCTTATTAGTATATTAAAAAACCTCAAAAACAAAAATTTTCTCATAAATCACAAGGCCTAGAGCAAAGATATTTGACATGAAAGTTCATCTTGTGGACCTTCACCAAGATTGTTCAAGTATCATTGGATCATATTTGCCCCACCCTCGGATCAAATTTGTTTTCCTTCTATAATATATATATAATGAACACTTAAAAATATTCTTCTCAAAAACTGCAGTGCGAACATACATATTTTGCATAAAACATCATCTGGTGAACTTCTATACAGATTTTTAAAATTATCAGCTGGGGGTACCAATGATAAATTCATTGAATTTACCTGCTAAGATTCATTTGCTTTGTGGAAATGCAATAACTTGCAATGTTTTTAAAGTGATTGAATGGTTCAACATTAACATAAAATTAAAAAGAAAAAAACTATTTCATACATCATATTATACTTATAAAAAGCCATAATTGTAATGCTTTCATGGAAAAAAATGAATGTTTGCTTAATTTTCAAAAATATTAATAAATCTTTAATGTTGAGGATTCTTCATAAAGGTTTTACGTGTGCACAGAATGTTATGGTAATCTCCAAAGCATTCCCATTACAAAATACATCCGATGTCTATGGATAAGTTATTTTTATGCCCCCTTTCGAAGAAAAGGGGGTATATAGTTTTCGCACTGTCTGTCAGTCTGTCACACTTTTCGTGTCCGCTTTCTAATTCAAATAATTTTCATTCGATCTTTACCAAACTTGGTCAGAAGTTGTGTCTAGACAATATCTAGGTCAAGTTCGAATTTGGGTCATGCCGGGTCAAAAACTAGGTCACGGGGTCACTTAGTGCATTTCAAGGATTTAGCATGGTGTCTGCTCTCTAATTGAAGTAGTTTGCATCAACATTCATGCGCCTGTCAAGTATCGGGCACTCAGCGTGAGAGTCGCGCATTTACGCAGCAAAACACCCTCTCACACAGCCAAATCTTATGCTCTCCTTTTTTTATACGCCCGTTTTTAAAAACGGGACGTATTATAGTTTCACCCTTGGCGGACGGCGTCCACAGCAGTGTCCGCTCTCTAATTTAAATTGTTTTCATCCGATCTTCACCAAACTTGGTCA
The DNA here is from genome assembly GCF_020536995.1 of Dreissena polymorpha. Classification (NCBI taxonomy): domain Eukaryota; kingdom Metazoa; phylum Mollusca; class Bivalvia; order Myida; family Dreissenidae; genus Dreissena; species Dreissena polymorpha. The sequence continues at coordinate 6,805,174 of NC_068370.1, read as the reverse complement.
GAAGTTGTTTCTAGACAATATCTATGTCAAGTTCAAATATGGGTCATGCCGGGTCAAAAACTAGGTCACGAGGTCACTTAGTGCATTTCAAGGATTTAGCATGGTGTCTGCTTTCTAATTGAAGTAGATTTCACCCGATCTTCACCAAATTTGGTCAGAAGTTGTGTCTAGATGATATGTAGGTCAAGTTGGAATATGGGTCATGCAGGGTCAAAAACGAGGTCACAAGGTCACATATTGCATTTCAAGTATTTAGCATAGTGTCCGCTCTCTTATTGAAGTAGTTATACTAAATGATATCTAGGTCAAGTTTAAATACGGGTCATGCCGGGTCAATAACTAGGTCTCGAGGTCACTTAGTGCATTTCAAGCATTGAGCATGGTGTCCAAAACCTTCGAACGGGCATATCTTGTGACAGTTTGGCACTCTTGTTTAAAACTGACGATGCATGAAACTATTTTCACTCATATTTTTTATGTAATTTAAATGCCAAAATTTAGAAAATGCATATGAATGTGAAACGAAACTGTAAGTAAGTAAATAGTGTTACAGTTACTGTACAAACAACCCATTTTTCAAAAGAAGCGTTTTTTTTTTGTAAACTGTACTGATGGTTTTGCTAGTTATGCCATAGGTTGTTGATAACTCGCGTTTGTTCAGCTAATTTCATTATTTCTTTTATAGCCATTAATGTGTTATCATGGTCATTGACGTGAACAAAAGCAAACTGTTATTTTTACAGCATCCAGTAAAAATACCCATATTGTAAATCACACGGGTACTACTGCTCTAATGTTTGATCAAGAATGCATCTAATGGATAATCAAACTAGTGGTTTCACTCAATTGATTTTTGCATATATAGGTAGGTGTACCTAGAGATTGAGCTGGAGACAGTGAAGGTGCTGACCTCTGTGTGGAACACTTAGAAGCTGGCAAGTTTTCATATTGAAGGGTATGGTTCCCAACCGCCCATCACACACAGAATGTAGCTTGTCGTCTTCCGCAGTAAAAACTGGTTAGTGCTCCACAATGCGATACCTGGTTCATATGTTAGTTGCTTGAGTATTAATTATTATTATCAAGATTATCTTGTTTTATATTTCTTGATTATTTGCTATTATATCCCCAGAAACATAGTATAGTGGGGTATATAGGAGTGACCTTGTCTGTCTGTCGATGGCTCTGTATTAAGTGTCCCCTCTCTAATTCAAGGTGTTTATTGGATCTTCACCAAACTTGGTCATAAGTTGTATGTAGATGATGTCTAGGTCAAGTTTGAATATAGGTCATGCCGGGTCAAAAACTAGGTCACGGGGTCACTTAGTGCGTTTAAAACATTCATCATGCTGTCCGCTCTGTAATTTAAGTAGTTTTCATCCAATCTTCACCAAACTTGGTTAGAATTTTATCTAGATGATCTCTAGGCCAAGTTTTAACATGGGCAATGCCGGGCTAAAAACTAGGTCACAGGGTCACTTTGTGCGTTTTTTAGCATTCAGTATGGTATCTGCTCTCTAATTCAAGTAGTTTTCATCCGATCTTCTCCAAACTTGGTCAGAAGTTTAATCTAGATGATCTCTAGGCCAACTTCAAACGTGGGCCATGCCGGGCCGAAAAATTAGGTCACATGGATTTTGACTTTAGGTCCTATAACACTGGCTTGCGACACCTGTCGACAGGCTTTCAACACAAATTTTTGGAATAAATAGTGACTGAATATCTATCTAAGTTTGGTTGTGAGTTTATCTGGGCCATAACTATGTCATTCATTGTGAGATTAAACAAAAAAAATGCACATTTGTTTACCATCATTGAACGGTGTGTCATGCCAAAGAATTGTCGATATCTCTGAGGTTAAGGTCACAATTGCATAATAACTCTAAAAATCGCCAAACATGTAAATATGTTTTTAGCCGGATTTTTTTCGAAAAAATCTCGGCTTATAGATTGATGTTGTCGGGCGGGCGGGGGGGCGGGGGGGGCGGGCGGGCGGGCGGGCGGCGTGCTCGAAAATGTTAAAGTTCTTATTTCATGGTATAACTTTGGTATGCTTGGACCTAGAGTCTTCAAACTTGACATGAAGGTTGGCCAGGATTAACAGATGACCACTGGTCATTTCAAGGTCATTCATTTGAAGGTCAAGGTCACTGTGACCTTCAATATAAAAAATGTTAAAGTTGTTATAACTTTGGTATGCTTGGACCTAGAGTCTTGAAACTTGACATGAAGGTTGGCCATAACTAGTTAGTAACCACTGGTCATTTCAAGGTCATTCATTTGAAGGTCAAGGTCACTGTGACCTTGAATGTAAAAATGTTAAAGTTCTTATTTCATGGTATAACTTTGGTATGCTTGGACCTAGAGTCTTCAAACTTGACATGAAGGTTGGCCAGGATTAACAAATGACCACTGGTCATTTCAAGGTCATTCATTTGAAGGTGAAGGTCACTGTGACCTTCAATATAAAAATGTTAAAGTTGTTATAACTTTGGTATGCTTGGACCTAGAGTCTTGAAACTTGACATGAAGGTTGGCCAGAACTAGTAAGTAACCACTGGACATTTCAAGGTCATTCATTTGAAGGTCAAGGTCACTGTGACCTTGAATGTAAAAATGTTAAAGTTGTTATAACTTTGGTAAGCTTGGACCTAGAGTCTTGAAACTTGACATGAAGGTTGGCCAGAACTAGTAAGTAACCACTGGACATTTCAAGGTCATTCATTTGAAGGTCAAGGTCACTGTGACCTTGAATGTAAAAATGTTAAAGTTCTTATTTCATGTTATAACTTTGGTATGCTTGTACCTAGAGTCTTCAAACTTGAAATAAAGATTGGCCAGTACTAGAAGATGACCACTGGTCATTTCAATGTCATTCATTTGAAGGTCAAGGTCACTGTGACCTTAAATGTTAAAATGTTAAAATTGTTATAACTTTGGTATGCTTGGACATAGAGTCTTCAAACTTGACATGAAGGTTTGCAAGCACACTTAGATGACCACTGGTCATTTCAAGGTCATTCATTCTAAGGTCAAGGTCACTGTGACCTTGAATGTAAAAATGTTAAAGTTCTTATAACTTTGGTAGGTAAAAATGTTAAAGTTCTTATTCCATGTTATAACTTTGGTATGCTTGTACCTAGAGTCTTCAAACTTGACATAAAGGTTGGCCAGTACTAGAAGATCACCACTGCTCATTTCAATGTCATTCATTTGAAGGTCAAGGTCACTGTGACCTTCAATGTTAAAATGTTAAAATTGTTATAACTTTGGTATGCTTGGACCTAGAATCTCAAACTTGACGTAAAGGTTTGCAAGCACACTTAGATGACCACTGGTCATTTCAAGGTCATTCATTTCAATGTCATTCATTTGAAGGTCAAGGTCACTGTGAACTTAAATGTTAAAATGTTAAAATTGTTGTAACTTTGGTTATTGTTGTTCATGTATATGCATGCATTCAAAACATAACACAAGGTTTGCTCATGCCTTGAAAAGTACTTACATTTCATTTTGACCTTTGAACAATATTTCAGTAATTTAAGTATTGCATTGACAAAAACACGAAAGGTACTTTCCTGTCATTTAAATCAAAAATCCGGCTTCAATGCGGTCATCTCCGACCGCGGAACTCTTGTTCTTATCTTGTGAAGACAGCATGCAAAATATTCTGTGTCAATGCGGTATGTGGGGTTATTCCTGGTATATTGGAGTCTGTATGTTGGTTGGTCTGTTGTGGATTTGTCTATCCATTCAAACTTGTAAATATGTGATCAGCATGAAAAGAAGATTTTCAAAACACAATTTTTATTTGCATTGATTTCACATCCAAGAGTAATGGTCTTGATTCCTTGATCCTCGCTCATAAACATTCACAGGGACAGCAGGGGTATTTTATTATTGTTTATGACCAAGTTTGTATTATATTTGTTTTGAAAGTGTGATCTTTTTAATGGATAAATAGATAGATTGAACAAAATTAATTTATTATGCCCTCCTTCGAAGAAGAGGGGGTTAATTGTTTTGCACATGTCGGTCAGACCGTCCATCAAATGGTTTCCGGATGATAACTCAAGAACGCATAGGTACATTAATCATGACTGGCAAATGACCCCTTCAATTATCAGTTCACTAGGTCAAAGGTCAAGGTCACAGTGACTCGAAACGGTAAAATGGTTTGTGGATGATAACTCAAGAAAGTTTAAGCCTAGGATCATGAAACTTCATAGGTACATTGATCATGACTGGTAGAAGACCCCTTTTGATTTCCAGGTCTCTAGGTCAAAGGTCAAGGTCACAGTGACCTGAAGCAGTAAAATGGTTTCCGAATGATATATATATATATATAATTAGCTATTGATACTTAAGTGAGAGTGATTACATGAGTATTCACACAATGGCTGCCACTACAACTGTACAAAAGAATGACACTCACAGTTCTCACCATAAACCCCAATAATCTTCTCTCCATAACAGGGTGCTGGAAGATGCTTACTGCTATATTGACTGCTTCCGAGCGCTTCCTGGACCTAAAAATTATCTCCCAGCAGCAACCTCCCCAAGGTGTGACGAGAGTCTTCAAGGTAATTGAAAGAGGGTGCAATGTGAAGTATAAATGCATAACGAGCCAAAATGGAAAGCTTAGGTTTGGAATAACTCGTCTCATGGTCAAAGTCACACTTAATACTCAATTTTCACATACCAGTATATATGCAAGAAAGCTCATTCAACAACTCGCTACAATCAGGTTATATGCTGAATTTATACTTTCAGGTCAAAGGTCCTAGGCCACTAAGAAATATTTCTTTTAAATCTCACTCAAATGGTGACCATATTGTTTCAATATGCAGAGTTTGGATTTGGCATCACTCACACTTGAAGATAAATATTCATTTGCCACATTATGATTTTGATTCTTCTTAGTAAATCACATATCCCATTTCATTGTTCCAAGAAACAAAACACCAATGCTCACCACAATTAATTAATGCGATTTGCAAAACCAATCAGGTTCAAACAAGATAAAAGGTTTGAACATTCAGTTCTATCCTTTAAATTTGTATCCGCTCATTATTGTCCCCTACCGGTTTCATCGGAGGGGATTTATGATCACATTTGATTCATACTTTGACAAAACAACACTTACCTGACATACCACAATGGGCTCCACCCAAACCATCCCCCATGCCCCACCCCAGAACTCCCCCCCCCCGCCCCCCTAAAAAAAAAAAAGACAACAATTTTTTTTTTTTTTTTTTTAAATATCATCTATAAAATGACCACACACCCACATTATACCCCCTCTCCATGATGGCTTACGTTATACTGTCAAGCACTCGAATAGTCGAGCGCGCTGTCCTCTGACAGCTCTTGTTGCCTTAAATTTTCATTGTTCTTTGAAATTAAATTAATAATGGCCAATTTTGTTCACTGCTCTTTGTTATTATTTGTTTTTGGTTTACAACTTTTTCTGCAATCAATTTAAGGGGGCATGTCAATGGTTTTTCTCTATGCAATGGCAAATATTCAACATTCCACATGTCCGATTTTTATCAAAAAATAAATGTACATGTATAAGGAACATTGATGAAATCGTTTAAAAAGATTAGTGAAGGGCCAAAAAAATATTATTACATTATGGTCTTAGTGCTTATGGGGATCGAAATCTTGCCCACAACATTCACAATCTTAATGAATATTTTCTACACAAAACTACTGTTCCATTATTCATTATGGTCAGTGAGCATGCCCATAGCTGGATATGTTAATACTACTACGATTTCCTGCGCCCACAAAAAGTTTCGTGGGGATAACTTTTTTTAGCTTGACTATATATATATATATATATATATAAAGTGGAGCTATCCTACTCACCCCGGCGTCGGCGTTACCGTGAGCGTTGGAATGTTAAAGTTTGCGTACCACCTCACATATTTCCTATGTCCTTTGACATATTGCTTTTATATTTTGCATACTTCTTTACCAACATGACACCAATCTATAAACAAGAGCAGACAACTGAATCAAGCATTTTGTAAGAATTATGGCCCTTTTTTCACTTAGAATATGAATATTATTGATAAATCTATGTTAAAAATTGCGTACAACCTCATATATTTCTATGTCCTTTGACATATTGCTTTCAAATTTTGCGTACTTCTTTACCAACATGATCCCAATCTATAAACAAGATCAGACAACTGTAATAAGCATTGCGACAGAATTATGGCCCCTTTTTCGGTGGAGCATATAGTTGCCAGTTTGTCTTTCCTTACTTACTTACTTCCTTACTTCTGTCACACTTTTGCTACCGTTTCTCATAGCGCCTTCAATACTTAACCAATCGCTTTCATATTTGGCATGTAGGTACCTTGCATGGACCTCTACCTTTTGATGAGGCTTGAGGTCACTGGGGTCAAGGTCACCGAGGCTAATAATAGACTTCCTTCTGTCACACTTTTGCTACCGTTTCTCATAGCGCCTTCAATACTTTACCGATCTCTTTCATATTTGGCATGTAGGTACCTTGCATGGACCTCTACCTTTTGATGAGGTTTGAGGTCACTGGGTCACGGTCACCGAGGCTAATAATAGATTTTTTAGGTGTTTATTAACACATACATTGACAAAGCGCATCATCAGGGAGCATCCATCAGTTTCACTGATATTCTTGTTTGTCTTAGTAACTTTGAATATTTTGTTAAATTTTGTGTTTAGATCCACTTTACTTCTAAAGTATCAAGGCTATTGCTTTCAAACTTCAAATACTTTCTTACTATCATGATGGTACTGTACCTGGCAAGTTGAATTTGACCTTGACTTTTGAATGACCTTGACTCCCCCCCCCCCCTCAAATTTTTCTTTTTTTTCTTTTTTTCTTTTTTTTTGAAATATCTATTATATGACCACACACACACACATTATACCCCCTCTCCATGATGGCTTACGTTATACTGTCAAGCACTTGAATAGTCGAGCGCTCTGTCCTCTGACAGCTCTTGTTAATTAGTAATGTACATATTTACAATATATAAAGCAAGGTCTGTGCTTTAAGAAGCATATAAATAAGTTCATATTAACGCATACATTTATTTCAGAGAATAAAATTCCGTTTTAGCTGTCAATATGCCCTTTAACAAATCTTATATGATTCAAGAATCAAATTTTTGAAAATCAAAGTGACATTTCATTCTGGTTCTTGCCAAATTCGCCAATATGAATGTATTCAAGAACTATAATAGTATACAATTTGTTCAGAGAGTCATGAAATAAAGTGAAAATGTGTTGGTTCTGGTAGCGATTTTATTTCACTTGTGAGCATAGACAGTATATATTTTCACTCATTTCTTTGATCATTTGTAAATAAAATCACTATGGTAGGTAAGATTTAATTAATAGTTTAGCCATGGCATGCCTTTTTTGTTTGTTAAAAAAATTCCATTTTTGGTAAACCTTTGATTAAAGTCCATTATTAGAAACTGCCTGAGAAGTTTGGTTCAAATTATGTACCAATATATTTTTTATTACCTTAAATATAGCCTTTTTTCAACTTTTTACATTCATTTCAGTGATGGATAACCTTAGAAATGTCCCAGGTAGAGTCTGAAAGTGATGACACATGTTGTAGAATGCTTATAATTCTTTCTACATATCGCTAACACTTCCATGGATCTGTAAACACTTTCAACACAAACACACCACATAAAATACTTTTGACCCTGACATTATAATGATTTATACCTTCATAGCTCAAGAGTTATGGCCCCTTATTAGACTGACATTTAAGATTTTTTTTCCATTCGGAGCCGTTTCTCAGTAACTATTGCATGTGAGTTAGCTTAAAATAATATGATTCATTGTACCAATTTTAACCAAAACAAAGCATTGAGATTGAATCATACAATCTTGAATTGATGGTAATATACAGACAATGCACTATTGTTAATGATGTTGGGGGGGGGGGGTCACCAGCAGGCAACTTATGAATTGCTTGCAGTATAATGTGAGCCTTTTTAATTTATTTTTGTACAAAAAATGCAAATAATTTGTTTTTCACCATAACTTAACAGAGTATACATTGCCTTTTTTTCAGTGTTCCAGACGGCTGGTGATGCATTTCAAGAAAAGCCATCAGAATCTTGCAATGATCTGTATACTTAATAAATGACAAAACAACAACACTGTATTGTTATTATTATTTAATACATAACTTCCATATTTGCCAAAAAGGTATATGATGGAAGTTCAACGTTGTTATCGATGTGATTTGATTGCCTTGCTTTTTATGTCCCCCACTATAGTAGTGGGGGACATATTGTTTTTGCCCTGTCTGTTGGTTGGTCTATTGGTTGGTCTGTTGGTTGGTTGGTTTGCGCCAACTTTAACATTTTGCAATAACTTTTGCTATATTGAATATAGCAACTTGATATTTGGCATGCATGTGTATCTCATGGAGCTGCACATTTTGAGTAGTGAAGGGTCAAGGTCAAACGTCATATAGGGGGACATTGTGTTTCACAAACGCATCTTGTTATTTCTATGTCCCCCTCCACCTCCACTATAGGGGGGAGGACATATTGTTTTTGCCCTGTTGGTTGGTTGGTTGGTTGGTTTGTTTGCTCCAACTTTAACAATTTGCCATAACTTTTGCAATATTGAGGATAGCAACTTCATATTTGGCATGCATGTGTATCTCATGGAGCTGCATATTTTGAGTGGTGAAAGGTCAAGGTCAAATATATAGCTTCAAAGCGGCACAGAAGGGGACGTACTGATAGTGTTTCTGACAAACAAATATCTTGTTGTTTCGTGAATTTCACACTAAAGTGTTAAGAAATACGACGTTTACATCAAAATGACTCTTTATGAATCATCAAAACTATGTATTTTATGAAACAAGAAATTAAACGAATAAGGCTTTTTGTAAATCTGAATGTTGAAGGAAGTACTGGTGTCAACATTGATCCTCATGAACCTAAAATTATTCCAATCAGATAGTTGTCTAAATGAATTTTGCTCTGTGTAAGACTGGGACTTCAGAAAGGCAATGGAAAAGCGTTTGACCTATTAGGTATTCTTATCGTAAAACAATCGCATTCAATATACGGAGAACTAGACAGAGAACACTTCATTATTTGAACATAATTTGATACCTACAGAATTTTTTTTTGCTTGTAAAATATAAGTACGAGTCTATTATTTCAACTTGAAATGTTGGTGAAAATGTGCTCTGGTCTTAGATTACTTCAAATCAGGGATACATAATAAGATTATTTAATTTATAGTACACTATTGTGCGAATATTAAGAAGAGCTGTGGTTTTAAAGTACTCGTACACGCCTGTAGATATAGAGTTTAAGGATGTGTCTGTATGCATACAGTCATTGCTTGGCAGCATGAAGTATCAATGCAAAAATAGCGTCATTAACCGTTTCTGACGAACTTCCTACATACCCAAAAGCTTGACACCGTATAGAAAACTAAGTTTTCGTAGCTGATGATACATCCACAAGAAAATTGAAATGCAACTGGTACTACACAGTCAAAAGTATACCAATGGAAAGATCTAGGATCCCAAAAGGTGCCTGGTGCTGCTAAAGAAGTGAGCAGTGTGGAAATTCGGAACAGACGATGACATTTTCTGATTATGTGTTATATCAAGGGTATTTGTAAGTAAAATGTATTTAATTACAGGTGTAAGCACATGTGCTTCGTGAGTGTTGTTATCGAATACTTGACAAAATAATTAAAGTTTGGAGGATATTCATCATTTCAATGTTGATGCCTTAAAGGGACAGGAGCGATGAACCAAAAAAAAAAGGAGCTGGGTGAAGCTACCTCCTATTTTGCTCTACGTTTTCCCTAAGTATTCCAAGTTTGTTTGAGCCTATACATTGTGAAATGTGTTTTGTTATTATGAAACCGGTTAACGTCGAATAGACGCGATTTATATGGGTAATGATTTTAGATAGAAACGAATTGAGCAAATTACAAAATTACAAGGCCCGGTCAGACCGACTTACGAATATGCAACGGAGAAAAAACGCACAAAAATGCAGATTTTGATTATCCGGTGATTAAATTACCTGCTTTGCCGCTCAAGATTCTCGCAAACGGTGTGTGAAGCGTAGGAAACACACAATTACCGCACAAGTACCGGTGCTATAACGGGAAAAAACGAACGTTTAACGAAAATGTACCTGATAATTAACGGTCGGCTAACGGATATGACTGTGCGAGTAAAGGACTTCTACCGGATAAAACGGCAGTGAAATGCATACGTACCGGACAAAACGTTCGCCCAACGTGAGAGAAACGGAAAAGTACCGAACACCAACGTACAACGTACAACGATGAAAAAGTAGGGCACATCCTCAGAATCATGTGGCAAAACTTCAGGTTCTGGCAGGTTAAGGTCTCCGTTCTCAGCTGCTGCCTTCAGGTCGGAATCGTTCCACAACTGTGCATCGGATGCAGCAACACGGCCTCCAATGTCAGCCCAGACGAACTTGTACTCAGAATCCTACAGGGCTAGCAGGACAACGGTTAAGTACTTCTTGTAATTAAAATACGTAGACCCGGATCTTGGTGGACATTTGCAAGCAATATGTTCGCCATCAATAGCACCAAGAGTATGGGGGATATTCCAGCTGTCCCTGAAGCCGTCCGCTATTCGCGTGCAATCGGCAGCTGTTGTTGGCAACGGCATCACCTCGTCAGCATACTCATCTATGACTGCTCTACAGACCTGACGCGTAAAAGATAACAGTATAATAAGCTCGCGTGGATTATAAGTGTATGACACATGTAGTAGATAATCCATGACTTTTAGCGAGTGGATGATAAAGTAAAAATATACTACTTCATAAAATGTTCTTATAACTGTGTGCATTTCAAGATATGCGCACAAGACAGTACTAATTACAATATACAATTTAGAAGGTTAGTGTTGTAATGCGCGCACTCATCTATTTGCCTTTTATCCTATACCAATAACTTAACACAATGCAATTCATATAAACTGATGCTAGACGTAGACATTAAAATATATAAAAATATTAAAATGACTAACAGAAGCCTTTTTAAATTTATTTTAACACTATAGTAAATTAAGCGGTACTTATTTTTAGCACGAGAAGAGAAATAGTGTTGTGGGGTACCCTCCAGCCGAATCGCATATCACGGTACTTTGAACCAGACACAAGATGCCGCAGCGCAATTGATAGCTTCATCCCTGGTTCAATTGGACGTCTGTAGTTGTTGCGCTGTTTCGTTATCCTTTGGCTCACTCGTGCGAGAATCTCATCAAACATCTCGGTTGGCACTCTCATGAAGTTGACAGATGCGAAATGGATCTCTTGAACAATGCTATACAAACTACCGGTACATGTACCGCTTGTAATTGGTATAATCACGTGTGTTATGTATCTTGAACACGGGTATACAAACTACTGGTGCACGTGGCGCTTGTCATTAATATCACGCAGGCGACATGGATCTCTTGAGGCATGCGTATGTCAACTCTTGAGCATGCGTATGTCAACTTACGGTACACGTGACGCTTGCCATTAATATCACGCAGGCGACATGGATCTCTTGGGCATGCGTATGTCAACCGCCGTTACAAGTGACGCTCGTCATTTATATCAAAGTACTAGTACATGTACCGCTTGTAATTGATATCACACGTGCGTTATGTATCTTGAACATGGGTATACAAACTACTGGTACACGTGGCGCTTGTTATGTCACGCATGCGACATGGATCTCTTGAATATGCGTATATAAACCACCGATACACGTGACGCTTGAATGATATCACGCATGCGACATTGTTCACTTGAACATGACTATGCCAACTAAGGTACAATTGTCTCTTGTAATAGATATTACTTGAACATGGGTATGCGAACTATCGATGTACGTGCCGCTTGTACTTGATATGGCACATGAATTTATGTAACATTTGTATGAAACTACCGGTAAATGTACCGCTTGTAATCGTGTCACCAGTTATAACAATGTTTAACCGTATAGTAAATCTCATTGTCATTTTTAAAACCTAGATATGCCCGATACACCAGTCACTCGTGTCAACCTGTTCACTTGAGGAAAGTTGTAATTTGTATTGATATGGCTCCTTTGAGGTAAGAATAATAACACATTGTATGCATAATAGTTATATTGATCAAAAAGTGAAACAACATGATACCACCATACATCACATTACAAAAACTGTATACAAATACGAATATTTATTTGCAGTCAGGCCACAGGGCCATAATACATAGTTTAATTTCATAATTATATAAAATAACCTGAATAGTTAAAGAAAACAAAGTCATATGATGCAACACGCATGCACTTTCGTAGAACAAATGCTGCTATACATTATAATACCACCAAAACAAGGATTACTTTATAATTAACTACCTATAACATGTAAGCATGCAAAATAGTAACATACTTATAAAGTAACCTAAGAATCAGTATTTTTTATCAGATATAAATAAACAATGCAATACAAGCATGCAGAATTAAAATGACAGCTAATTTGCATGATAATTACGTAGTTGTTATATATAGCATGCACATACACACATTTTGCAATCAAAAATATGTGCTTGTCATTTTCATCGGCCATTAACATATTGAACAAACCAAAGTTTCCATTTCATTCAAACACAGCGGAATAAACAAATCATATATGTGTTATATAATGGGCACTGCATAAACACAGGGTACTCATCTTCTACATTATAAACATGTCGCATAAGACAAAATTTACAGTATCTATGATCACGTATATAACATACAACAAGAATATCAGTGAAACTGATGGATGCTCCCCGATGATGCGCTATGTCAATCTATGTGTTAATAACCACCTTAAAAAATTCTATTATTAGCCTCGGTGACATTGACCCCAGTGACCTCAAACCTCATCAAAAGGAAGAGGTCATGCAAGGTACCTACATGCCAAATATGAAAGAGATCGTTAAAGTATTGAATGTGCTATGAGAAACTGTGACAAAAGTGTGACGGAAAAATCTATTATTAGCCTTGGTGACCTTGACCCCAGTGACCTCATCAAAAGGTTAAGGTCCATGCAAGGTACCTACATGCCTAATATGAAAGAGATCGGTAAAGAATTGAAGGTGCTATGGGAAACTAGTGAGGAAGGACAAACTGGAAACTATATGCTCCGGCGAAATTGTATTTCGGGAGCATAACAATTAGGAAAAATATGAAAAATAACGAATTTCAAGAATAAATGCTACAACAGAATCAGGAACACTGATAATAAAATGGCTTTTGTAAGGTGCATGAAGACAGCGAAATGAATACTGCAAATCATACAAGTCACAGAACATATAATTGACAATTTTTCATAAATGATTCAGCTATAAAGGTGCCATGATGACACTATATCGCTCATCTGACTGTTGTTCTTGTCTTTAAACTTGAACTCTCTTCCTGGCCATTTAAAAAAAGTGTTCATTATGAGCAAATAAGGACAAATTTGCCTGTGAGTTGGGTATAGCATATTTTGAAATTCACGAAGGAGGTCAACCAGACGATGTTTTATGCCAAATATATAAGCTTTCCTTTTGGTTGCCATTGCAACCAGATTTATGCATGGAATGCATTTCATTTAACAACTTTGAAAGAGGTTCATGCAAGAAAATTCGTGCCATGTTTCATTAAGATTGGCACAGAGGTTAGATGTTGTTTAAGTAAAAAATGTTGACCCATGACGGACCAAGACCATTCACAATAGCTCACCCTGAGCACTTTATGCTCAGTTGAGATATAAACACAAAACAATTATTGCATAATAATACATAGTATGTGTTTACTCGCTCAGTCTTTAAATAGAAAAAAGCATCAAAAGATGCAATAGTAAGTATTCAAAGTTCAGATGAACTTAAAATTATAGATCATTTAAGTATCACATTAAACTAACCCAGCTAAAGCAATTCTTATCTTTGTTCATATGATAACTTTTTCTTCTTATTCCATTCATTTAAAAAGAATTGTAGGTAAAAGCAAAAGTGTGACTGTGACATCTGACGGGCCGACCTTTTAATGCACTGTATAAAGCTGTTGAATTGTTCACATATTTCAGATTTTACAGATTCAAAGCCTTGAAGTCTGCTAGCTGTAAAAGCACTAGAACATTTGTGGGAGTAGCCATGGAAAATGTCATGAAAAAAATGTTCATTTTTATAGTATCCACTTTCTCTGTTTAGGCAATATTCTTGTAAATTACATGCAAAGTCATAAAACACGTCTTGTGGAGGGGTTTCTAAATTGCTATAGAGTGATAATGCGGGATCTTTTCTTCCTTCTGCCCCAGTCATGTGGAAACCATAGCAATGTCCATGGTCTGCACAGAACCAAAGAAATAATGTTGATGTTCCTCGAGCAGAAGTTTCAACTTTAGAATAATCTATTTTCATGTTTGAAGCCCAACTGAACCAAAAATTAAAAAAAACTGTTTGATCCATAAACCTAGCCTTATTGTGGCGAGTTTTATACATCTCATTTTTAAACTGGCAGTAAGAGGAAAAAGTGCAACTAGAATTCATAACCATAGATACAAATTCCCACCCTATTTCATCTCCTGCTGCTGTATCCCTACTTAATACATGTAAACAATCTAAGTCCCCTTCATCCCAAAGAATTCTGCATGGCTTACTAATTGAATTATAGCATTCACGTATATGAATGTCACATTTTACAGGTGCAAAATTTGTGTAAATATTTAATGTCCTTTGTCTTTCGTGTATGGTCAGTCCATTTTCACTGTAATTATCGTCATCTTCTCGCTTGAGCCAACCGCTTCCACAGGGACCGGTATTGTCTGGAATATCTGGAAATAATACAGGTCCTTTTAGGCAGCCATCTGAACATCGAACAAGGTTAGAATCATTCCACTGATCACGTTTTATGATATTTTTCCTTAACTCATTATTGTCTTTAAGTCTGGGAGAATGTTTACTTCTACACTTAAAATTGCAAAGTCCAGATTCCTCATTGAAGTTATTGTATGCAGCAGTACTTAATGTAACCGAAACAGGCATTTCATCATCAATATTGTCATCAAATAACTGCTGTTCTTCATCATCATTGTTATCAATATTTGTATGAATTAAATCTTCCCACATGTGAGTATATGATTTAAATAAGTTTAAGTGCCTACAAACCTTCGAATTTAGTAAAGTACTTATATTTCTCTTATAACCAACCAGACAGGCCAAAAACAATATATTCCGATCATTTGATCTTGGGGCATACAAATAGAAAATGGTCAATATATAAGATAATAATTTCAAACTAGCACCTTCCTCAAATTACCCTAACCACACATATAATATATATATATTTATTTATAGAACATTAACAAGGTTAAAATTCCTCTGATTAAGGAACTTGCCCACTAATATTGTTTATCATAAGGCAGGAATATCTCACCGGTCCAGGGTTAAGTTCAACGTCATTTGAAAGAATAAGAAGAAGCTGTGAAGTGTCTACATCTTGTTGGGGCGTCTCGTCAGTGTCTCGTTGGAAAAAGAAGTGGGATGGCACATTGACTTTATCTTCATTTGCGGCGTTGTCATCTTGTTGGGGCGTCTCTTCAGTGTCTCGGTGGCAATGGATGTTGGATGGCACGTTGATTTCATCTTCCTATAATAGAATAACCCTTCCTTTAATACAATACTTACTAGACAAACAAGACTATTGCCAAGCAATGTATGTCCCCTACAGGTTCCACCATTATCAGATTTTTTTGGATTTGTTTTTTCATTATATATATTTGTTGCCATATCAACCAGAAATTTTGATGAGGAACAAAATGAAATGACGTACATAATGTCCATATTGCCATATATCCATGTTTCAAGAAAAAATATGAAGAACTTTTAAAGTTATCGCAGGATCCAGAAAAAGTGACAGACTCACAGAATGACGGACACACAGAGCGCAAACCATAAGTCCCCTCAGGTTAAACTGTTAGGGGAGAAAAAGTATTATATTTTTTCATTCAAAATCTTAAGAGTATATTTACATAACATAAAGCTATACAACAATATGTGTTCCATTTAAAAACCTGATTGAAAAGTGTGTCAGGCCTATCAACTTTCCATGATGAATGCTTCGTTATAAAATGGTCGAGCAGGGCATCTTCAGATGAACAGCACACCCTGCAGTTTGGGCAATTGTAGCAAGGGACCTAAAAAATACCACTCAGCCTGAGGATTCTAAAATCGCATCTAAGTAATATTTGTGAACAACTCATGGAAATTGAAACAAAACAAAAACATGTACCACAATTGGTTCATACTTTAGAACATCTTTACATTATAATGAATTCAATACAGGCCCAGGACTGGTCCTGAAAAGCTTGCACATGGAAGACTTACATACACCAAAACCCCGCTTAACAGGTTATTGGTGATAATCAATTATACCTGAATTGTAAGAATACCAGCTATTTAGACTAATTTTATAAGGTTCTTTGTGTCGTCTTTAAAGCTTGGTTTTACTGTATTTGTAGAACATCTAAATGACCATACATGAAAGGATGAATGTGTGTTTTAAAGGATCTTCTTGAACAAGTTTTGTTTATCTGACAAGAAAGAATACTTTCTGTCATTGATTTACCTGTTTGTTCTTCTTTTTCGTCATGGTAGGTTTCTCCCTTTTAACCTTACCAGTCTTGACTTCCATCTTCTTGCGTTTCTGAAAAGTTATTATGCTATCAGTCCATATTACCAGTACAAATGCTACAAATTACTACCGGTTATATAATTTGAAAAGCGTATACCTTTGAAGATGATTTGAAATAATGTGAATACATCCCTTTCATTAAATTCATTCTTTTTAATGAAAACATAAAATTTGTTTATAGCATTGTGCCATGCTATCAGATCAATTGGCATGCTACAAATATAGTGTCATATAAACAGGGCAATCATTGTCTTTCATGCTTGAACCAATTACTATATTACATGTATGATACATACAAATAGGACACAGATGAATCAAACACACATTCTGCTGATTTATATTAAAATCAAAGTAATGAAAATACCTATGAAAGAAATATTTATGTAAATTGTCAAGATGGAAAGTGTTAAAAAGTATGGAGCATATCGTCATAAAATTAGTACCAAGCATAAGCCATTCAACTTGTATGCAGGCAGGAAAACAGCCACATCTTCAGTAATGTCAAGGTAAACAAATCCACTGCAGCATGACCTTTAATGCATGACGAAAAAACAGGATCATTAATGCAGTGTCTGTGAATGCATAATCATGTAAAATTGATATTCATTCAGGCTAAAAATTGCCATCCAGTAAAAAAGGGAAACTATGTCTGAACTATATTTTTGTTGTCCCGGACAATATTGGACGACCACTAATTCCAATGACCGTCAATATAAAACTAACAAAACGATTAAACCTATTTGACATGAAACTAACAAGAGAGTTACTGCAGTAATAGCATTCATGCAGCAAGTTTTAATATAAAACAAGAGCACCGCATAACGGGTGCCATGCTCGGCTGCAAAAGCTTGTCCGAGTGATCTTGATCTTTGACCTAGTGACCCAAAATGGGTGTGGTGTGTAGAACTCATCAAGGTGCATATACATATGAAGTTTCAAAGTAAAGGTGGAAGCACTTTGATTTTAGAGCCAATGATAAGGTTTTAGCAAGACGCCGGTGGACGACGAGCAGGCTATGACAATACCTCGGGTTTTCTCCGAAAACAGCCTCGCTAATAAATATTGTTGGGGTGTCTAAAAATAAAGCAACAATGAGTGCCTTATGTTGGCATATGTTTATGTTGTATGTAATTCCATTAAGAAAGGTGATTTTTATGAAACTACTTAAGAATGCATTACATTTATGTATATATAGGTAAACAACCGCTGTCACCATAGGATGACTCATGCCCCCTATAAACGCTTGATAGAAGTTATGAGCTTTTTTCGAAACTTAAACACAGATTTCGAAACCTAAACGCAGACCCTAAGTTCAAGGTCAAGGTCACAGGGGTCAAAATTTGTGTGCGCATGGAAAGGCTTTGTCAATATACACATGCATGCCAAATATGAAGTTGCTATCTGAAGCGACATAGAAGTTATGAGCATTTTTCGAAACCTAAACGTAAAGTGTGACAGACAGACTATATGCCCTCCTTCTGCGGCATAAAAAGATGTGCCAGAAATTAATGACTTCAAGGATATAATACATGTAAATGTTAACAAATAGATTTTTTTCAACGAAAGCAAAAACAACAAAACAAAATGCACCAAACAAGCTTCCTATTCCTTGATAACATGTATAAATCTGCATTTATTTACTGTGCTTTCCCTATCGGTATTTTATGGCTATTTATTTCACACATATTTCACTACCAGTAACATGAGGATGAATAAAAACAAGAGCACCGCATAGCAGGTGCCAACGCTCGGCTGCAGGTGCAGTTTCTTTTTTTTAAGAGTTCACAGTGATCTTGACCTTTGACCTAGTGACACAAAAAAGGGTGTGGCATGTATAACTCATCAAGGTGCAGCTACATATAAAGTTTCAAAGTTATAGGATGAAGCACATTAAACATTGTGGCATTTCTTTGTTAACTGAAACAATTAACACATGCATGTACATGCAAACAAAAATTTCAACAATAACAAATGCACCAATCAAGCTTTATATACCTTGTGTGGCATTTCTTTGCCAACTGAAACAATTTACACATGCATGTACAGGCATGGCATAAGTGCAAAACCTCATCCACCAAAGTTGACTATTTTGAAAAATAACAACAATTATATAATAATATGCAGAACACAACAGAAAGGAAAGATGTCCTCAAAATAATAACACTAATATGGTCTTTTACTTATATTTTACTTTCAAAATAGGTTTGGTTGTGGGTTTTTTTTTCAACAAAAAAAAACTTGTTTTAAGAATTAGTAGGACATTTCCACAATGAAACAGTGAGGGTTATCTGAAATTAACAGTATTTTTTACCTTCTTTCCATATCTTTTGACATTTCTGGTTGCAGACCTCTTAGCTCTGGCTGTGACAACCTGAGAATGAATTGTGTGTGTGAAAATATGGAAAACAAAATTATATAAACTAACTAGTTTATTTTTTATACAATTACAGAATGTTATGTTCTGATATAACTGAATGGTTGACATCAACTCTATGGTCTGGCTTTCACACAAAGACATCTGTTGAACTTTTCATGTTTACCACTTAATGACAAACAATGCTCTTTGATGATTAAAGGCATTGCTTTAAAAGTATAGGACCTGCAGTCCAACTATTGCCTTACAGCTACCAATAATGAAGGGCATTATGGTGCTGATCAGGGGCAAAAAGGCGAGGCTAAAAAAGAGACATGACAGGGTGCCCAGCTTTACGGCTCTAGACATAACATTAATTTATAGGCTGTAACAAGCCATATGAGCAATCAATACTGGATTGCAATCACTTTATAAATGTTCATTAAGAATGATGAAATATCTGTACGATTAAATGCATAGAAAAGTTACCGTTATTTTATGTGTCTGAGGCTTAATGTCCCTGGGAACTGGTACTTCACTTGCATCCACCTTGTCTTGAATCTCTGGTTGAGCTCCCTACAATTTATTTAACCATAATACAGGTATTATACTTTTTTTAAACGGCTTATTTTAATCAAAAATATAAACATTACAGCAAAATCAAATTGTTATGAATATTTGTAGGTGGAAGCGCTTTGATTTTAGAGTCAATGTTAAGGTTTTAGCCTGACGCAGAATTGCAGTTTTGTGCATAGATCACATTTGCTTATGGCTCATAAATGCAGTCCACTTTGTTGTAGCACTAAACTCACAGTCTGCACAATATCCGAAAAGAGTGCTATGGTGCTGTCATGCTCCTGAACCGGTACTTCCGTGGCTGAGAGAGCTGGCCATTCTGTAGGATCTTGAACAGCAGCCTCCACACACAGCTGGTTTGGCAGGTCGTCATGTATGGATGCTAAACACCTCCTAGCCCCTTCAGCACTCAGATGTAGTCCATCATGGGACAAGTACAGGGACTTCTTAAAATTAAATTTTGATAATTGATAGTTACCGTACTAATTTGTTTTAAACATAACTAAGATATTAAAGCAGCAAATTAAATGAACTGGTTTCCCTCAACGAATGAAAAAATATTTTAGTTTCAATCAATTAGCGTGTACAACTCTGAACTGACCAAAATGATCATCCTGACAAAACTTATACAAGAACTTCTAAAAAAATGATAATACATGTTCATTTTTTAATTTCATTAACTTCCATATTACAGCACAGACAGATATCTTTAATTATGGGGCTTTACGTCTAGAGCTGAAACCAACAAAACGTGCAAGTGTACCACCACAAAGTAATACATCTATTTTAAAATTCATGATATTTCATGTAAAAGTTATTAAGAAACCAGTAATTGCAACAAAACTGCTCAATGAGTCAATTTTCACCAATTAAGGGGGCATATCTCTTGAGCAAAGAAGGATGTCTGAACAGAATTTGGGATTGGTCCACCGCAGTATAATGATGCATATATTTATTTTAAGTTTCATGATGATGAAATTCCATGCAACAGTTGCTGAGAAACTTCCTATTTCACTCTAGATCTTTCCCTATACCTGTTTAGTTGCTGCATAGTCCATGTATCTCACAGAAGGCACATGGTGACTCAGTTCCCACAGCATGCTGTTTGCGCTCCTTATCCACTGGCAGTAGTTCCTCAACTGTGCCCCTGAGAGTGGCCATCGGGGAAACATTCTCACATCAAAATCACGTGGAAGAATCACGCAAAGCACCACGTGTATTTCAGTGCACACACTGAATACAACATCAAGGATCTCAGTCACACAACTAAAAATAACAAGCAAATTTATTGAATTGATATACCCTGCCAATATGCTTCTGGACACAAAAGTGTTATATTTGACACTAAAGAAGCATTTTTTAAGAAACAAAGGGCCATAACTCTGCTATTAACAGATGGTGTACGATGCCATTTGGCCTGCAGCATCCTCTTATCCATATATATACTCATACCAAGTTTCAATGAAATCCGCCAAAGCACTTCCAAGATATGGCTCTGGACACAAAAGTGCTGGACGGACAGATGGAAAGACAGACGGACAGACAACCCCAAAACAATATCCCTCCTCCTATGGCAAGGGATAATAAGGTAATGGTATTAGTTGCTCATTGTATTATCTTCCCATCACAAACAATTATTAAATAGAGATGTGTTCGTCAGAAACACAATGCCCCATATTGCGCCGCTTTGTTGTTTTTTTTTTACCTTTGACCTTGAAGGATGACCTTGAACCTCCACCACTCAAAATGTGCAGCTTCATGAGATACACGTGCACACCAAATATCAAGTTGCTATCTTCAATATTGAAAAAGTTATGGCCAATGTTAAAGTTTTCAGACGGACAGACGCCATATATTTGACATTTGACCTTGAAGGATGACCTTTCACCAATTAAAAATGTTCAGCTCCATGAGGTACACACGCATGCCAAATATCAAGTTTCTATCTTTAATAATGCAAAAGTTATGGCCAACGTTGAAGTTTTTTTTCCCCGACGGACGGACAGACTGACACACATACTGACTGACGGACAGTTCAACTTCTATGTGCAACCCTACCGGGGGCATAAAAAGTTACAAACAACTACAAAAATATTTGAGAAACTAACTTATTTTATTTCATTAAAATGCCAATCCAAAAAAATCTAATAAGAAAATGATACTAAGTTGATCAAGCTCATTTTTATTCATGCTGCTAAGCTGTTCAGTGGCGGATCCAGGGTTTCTAGTTAGGGGGTTGGTGTGGACATTCAATAATACAGGCTAATGTAAAAGCATAATGGTGTAGTGGATGTGGTGTCCGCCTAGTGATAGGGAGTTAGGAGGTTCTCATTATCTTCTCCATAAACACCAAGTTCTGGTTCTTCCCAGGAACAGACTCGAGTGTCTCAATAAGCATAGTGCGTTCCCTGCAATAAAGCTAAGGTAAATAGGTTAAATAAAAACTAAAACTGAAAAATTACTGTTCAACATACCGGTAGAAATTGCTATCCTTGCAGCAAACATCGTTAGAGCCAAGATGCAGGTACAATATGTCGTAACAACCTGACATCAGCTCTTGATGCAGCAGCTTTCTAAAGCCCTTCCGGTCAGACACATACTTTGCACCTGCATAGTAAAATAAGATCTTCCATTTGGAATTGGTTTTCATTTGCAATAATTTTTCTTGAGTTGTCATTTGTTATTGAATATTATGAAAAATAGTCATCATTGCTATGTTCGAGACAAGCAAGCTTATCTTTGTTAATATTTATCTCACTTGTTCTATGTTGCGTCAAATTTCTGGATTTGCAATCTTTTTCCCCATTTTGGTTACAGCAGAAAGGGTATTTTGCTTGATTCCATAATACATGTTTTATCAGTGTAATAATATACATGACGTGTACATGTAAATACCATGAAACTGTTAGGGTAAAATATCTTTTTGGGTATTGAAGCAATATTCAGTGGAGTTTTAAGCATTTCTTTAAAAACAAGAGATGCGTTTGTTGGAAACACAATGCCCCCTATTGCACCGCTTTGAAGCCATGTACATGTATTCAAACTTTGACCTTGAAGGATGACCTTGACCTTTCACCACTCAAAAATGTGCAGCTCCATGAGATACCC
Organism: Dreissena polymorpha; assembly: GCF_020536995.1. Lineage (NCBI taxonomy): Eukaryota > Metazoa > Mollusca > Bivalvia > Myida > Dreissenidae > Dreissena > Dreissena polymorpha. Next base: position 6,782,403 of record NC_068370.1, on the reverse strand, counting down.
ATGCATGCCAAATATCTAGTTGCTATCTTCAATATTGCAAATTTTGACCTTTGACCTTGAAGGATGACCTTGACCTTTCATCACTCAAAATGTGCAGCTCCATGAGATATACATGCATGCCAAATATCAAGTTGCTATCTTCAATATTTAAAAAGTTATGGCCAATGTTAAAATTTTCAGACGGACGGAATATTTGACATTTGACCTTGAAGAATGACCTTGATTTTCACCTTTTACCACTCAAAATATTCAGCTCCAGGAGATACCCATGCATGCCAAATATCAAGTTGCTATCATCAATAGTGAACAAGTTATGGCCAATGTTAAAGTTTTCGGATGGACGGACAGACGCCATAGATTAAACATTTGACCTTTACCTTTCACCACTCAAAATGTTCAGCCTCAGGAGATACACATACATGCCAAATATCAAATTGCTATCGTCAATAGTGAAAAAGTTATGACCAATGTTAGTTTTCGGACGGATGGACAGATGCCATATATTAGACCTTTGACCTTGAAGGATGACCTTGACCTTCACCTTTCACCACTCAAAATGTGCAGCTCAATGAGATGCACATGCATGCCAAATATAACGGTGCTATGTTAAATATTGTAAAAGTTATGACCATTAAAGTGTTCGGACGGACGGACAGACTGACAGTTCAACTGCTATATGCCACCCTACCGGGGGCATAAAAACAATTATTTGGTACACAAAGCTTCAAATAAATATTAAAATTAGCAACCTTTTTTCCAAAGGCAGCAACAAACACTGCAGGGCAAGATTGAACTTTACCGGTACGCAGTTGTTTACAACCATCGACAAAGCGGGGGTTTGGGGGCGGTAGCCCCCGATACTAAAGAAATATATAGGATAAAAGGATAATAAGGTGTTGCGTAAGTTGTTATGTTAGGTGTTAAGGGTTAGGGTACGCTGTTTGATGTTAAGTGTTGCGTACCGGTAAAGTTCAATCGTCCCCACTGCAGTATAAGACAGTAGCTAAAATAATTATGCCAACGCAAAAATCATCAAAAGATTATGGCAGCAATTTATATAGACTATTTAAGACAGTAAAAGGGGTAATATAAAGCAGCATGCCACAGAAACATGTTGGGTCTCACACTCAACTATAAACAGTTAAAAATTATTCACCAGATACGGGCAGAAAGTCAATCCTTGCATTTGGAGGACATGCAGACTTCAAACGATGGACATTGGAATCCCCGGCAATAAGAACACGAACATCGCTGCTGCACCAGACATGTTCTTCACCTGAAACAGAATAAACGGCTCTAGGAGAAGTGCCCCCCGGAGAACTGCCCCCCCCCCCCCAAAGATTTTTCACTGGGCGGAGAACTGCCCCCTCACTCTTTTTTATAGGGCGGAGAACTGCCCCCCTGCTGATTAATAAGGGGCGGAGAACTGCCCCCCTGTCAGAATTGATGACCCGGAGAAGTGCCCCCTAATTAAAGAAATTTCGCGGCTATATATAAAACGAGTATTATAATGACAATAACGCCAGTAACTTTCTTGCTATTATGTCTGGAAATTGAGTGAAATTTCAAAAGTAATATAAAGTTGTACAAGTATTAAAGTTATAAAACGGCAAAAAAATACCTGCCTCGGCATGGACGTCGCCATCTTGATAATCATGTGATTTTCGTCTATGTTAACAAAGAAAAACAAATCACTTTTTGCTAATAAAAAGTTTTCGCGGCTGAATTATTTGATATTTTCCCCGTAATCAAAACAAACAATTAGCATGCAAATTAATCCATCCGTATGCAAGCTGAAAACAATAATTTATTTGTTTGTTTTCGCCAATTACGGATTTGGACGGTTCAATATAATAAACCCGTATGCGGCTTTATTCAAAGCTAACAAGTTCTTAACAATTAAGGTCGGTCCGGTCTACCAATTAAAAGATCGCGGTGCTTATCGTTAACGGTAACAAGTTCTCTGCCTGCCTAATTAGCTGCTAATTAAAGCAACTGTTACCGATTTTGTTTGTTTGGCATGTCGACATGATCTGCTCAAAATGCTAACTGTTGCAGATTGTATGTATGTATGAATGTATGTTTTGAACGTTTATGTAAGCATGTATATATTTTTTAATGTATGTCTGAATGTATGTATGTATGATTGTAACTGTGAATGTATGTATGCATGTAATGTGTGTATTTATGTATGTTATTTTGTATTTCACATGAATTAACTAAACAACATAAATAAATTGATTATTAATTCGACTTCACTTTACTTTTTTCTTCAAGTCAGCTAAATTATTGCCTTTGCTTTGCCTATTAATTTACTTTTTTATACGTTTAGTTACGTTTTTTTTTCCATGGGTCAATACTATCTTTATAATGTAAATTAATTCCGATGTAACTTTTCCTCCATAAGTACTGAGTTGCACGTCTATATATAGTTGCGACACATGGCCAGTATTAACATGCACGCGTTTCCTGTGTTGATCTCGACTATGTTTCGCGCTCTTATTAAAACACGACTTTTACATGGCATTCATGTATAGTGAGTGGTGAAGATGCGTACCAAGGGCCTTAAACAGTATTATCACATGCCTCTAGACAATTTGTGTTATTCAGTTCGATAAATGGCAATATACTTGTACTTAAATTAAATTAATTTGTTACCGGATAAAATGTGTACGGCGATAACGTAAAATTACCCGTAAGTATTGTTTTCACTACGTAACTAATAACTAATATGACACCGGGGGGGGGGGCAGTTCTCCGCCCCTACAGATTTGATGGGGGGGGGGCAGATATCCGCCTACTAAATTCTGACAGGGGGGGCAGTTCTCCGCCCCTACCGATTTGATGGGGTGGCACCTCTCCGCCACCTTTAAAATAAGGGGGCAGTTCTCTGGATTCCAGAATAAACAAAAGGCTTCCCGAATCAAATCAAATCAAAATTTATTTATTGTCGGTATGAGAATAACAAAGGACATCGTTCCACGAACCCTGGGGAAATTTAAAAACTCAAAATACAACACGACAACAAACAAACGCCCGAATTCAAATACAATCCGAACCTGGATTTTCCAAACAAGTTTAACAACGTTCAGTTTTTAAATAGGTAACGTCGCGAAATCAAATTACAAATTCTAAACGAGCACTTTCAAACGATTAAATGTCACGCAACGCGGTTCTCTTAAACTGCAACGTAGTCTCTGGTCAACAACAGCTGTTTTCTAGTATGTAAGGCCACGACTTTTTTTTATATTGGTTTACAAAAATTATTTTTAAAATGGTCCATCGGGCGGTCGAAAAAAAAAAAAAAAAAAAAAACATCATTGGAAAAATAAGTTAATACTAATAACATCAGAACAAAGACATCATATCTTTTATAACCTTAACACAGAGACGAAAAATCAAATTATGCAATGAAACACATCTATATCTTCAAATGAAATGAGTCACCTAAAAGCACCTTTTGTAACATCAGGCAATTTTAAACACTCCATTAAATGACATGCGTTCTTCTCCCATTAAAACAAAAAACTGCGCTTCATTTCCGTAATTCGATGCGCACCATTACGCAATGCGATGCCCGTTGCATAAATCTTATATAAGATAAACTACTCATACACAAAGTATGTGTTTGCTCTTATTGGACTTTTGACATCGTCCATGAAAAAAAATCGAGGTAGATCGATCCCCGCGTCGTCGCGGTAATGTTTGTTAAAGTTGTTGTTGTCATGAAAACTCGTTGATTTACAACGCAAAACGTCTTATTTGAACTGACGCGAATTAATACAATCATAATTTATTTGTCAACTTGGCTTTTGCTTTATTTTGATAATTTAATCCAAAGTTTAATGTTAGCAAGTGTTTTTACTGGAATTGTAAACAAGGAGCCAGTTAAAGTCTTCCGAAAATGTGCAGTCTGTGTGAATTGACAGTTTGACGTCATCAAAGGAAAGCCGCTTGCTGTCTAAAGCAATAAAGCGACAAATTTCGCGCCGACAAAATTGGCTTCCTTTGTCTAGCAATCAACATGCTGAACAAATCGTGCGTTTGTTTCTCAATTGCAATCCTCCAATTTAATAATAGCACGCATAGCTCCGCCTTCGAATCTTTTGCAGAGAACGGAGGCGGAGTTTAACGGTTAATTGAGCTAGTATTTTACGCAAGTTGAGTTCCGATTTGCCGAAATTACTCGGCCCTAAGCATTAAAACGACAAATACATTTATCAATGATTTTCCGAGATATACCGATTTGTTCCGATTTCCAAACTTTCTGTACAGTTCCTATAAACTATGGCGGACGTGTTTACAAAATTCCTAAACACATTTATCGTAAATAATGGCAGTGTTTTATTGGATTATTTATACTAATTATCAAATTGCAAGGTAATACTTTTTTATCTACTATAATATCGGGATTGTTTAATATAATAAACATGTTAAACAATATATTTGCGTCACAGACTCGGAAATAAATGTTGATGCGGTCGACATTTTACTGACGCTGATTTTCCTATTGTCTGTAATTAAATAAATTTTGATAAGTGCCCATAAAAGGACTGGTACATACTGTGTCACATTGAAAAATATCCCGATCTCTGTAATATATGGTGAACCAATCGTTGATTGTACTTACTTGATTTTATTCGCAACCTTACTCAAACCGGATCGTTTTTTTTTCTCGTTTCGCTCGTTTTTCAGTGCGGTCGGGAATAAAATATATAAAAAAAGACGATTTTCCGATTTTATTTTTTTTCCCATTTTCCAAAAATTAGGGTCGGCGGTTTTGTAAACCAAGAAATATAAAAGTCGTGGCCTAAGCTTTGGTCAGTATAAAATACTGACTAGAATAAAATTCTCTGGACTCTCTAAAAACCCTTGTTAAACAAGTTCAAAACAGAAAGGGAGATCACTACCACTTACTATAGCCTATCCTCTCCCCTGATTCAAGATCAGTGTTCTGATTGGCCAAAATGATTTGGGCGACCGTGGACCAACAGGCCTCTGCTGATACGGCTTTAGAAAATCCCGGTCTGTTGCAATCGATACCCCTGCAAAGCTTGTTTTTGTATATGATAAAATAGGTTTGCAAGTACGTCCTTTAATTTTTGGGCTTGCTGTCTTAAGATTTTGTGAAATGGGAAGAACATATTTGCAATGCCAAATATTTTCAATGAATAACTTAAGTCGGGCAGACATAGCTGATATCTTATTAACTACTTTTATGTATAAAACTTCCGTGTGTAACGCAAATGCTTCATATATATTTGTTATTCAAATTTTCGGAACTGGACATACCGATCGTTAAACTGATACTAGATTTGCACACTCTTAAATAAAGAAAAGAAAATTCCCCTACAAGCTGGCCATTATTTACGTTATTGATAATACACTTAAAGTTTTTAGATGTGTATTTATATTCTTTTCCTACGAGACATGGTTTACTGGGATATACACGTAATAGGATGAGTTATTTTATTAAGTGCGATCAGTTATCATTTTCTGTTTGAAACAAGCATCATAAAATCGATTAATTGTATAATAGAAACACATAACATATTTTTATTATATATATTTATGGTTTTGAATTCATGTTGCATTTTATTATGTTTGTTTTTTTAATAAAAAAATTGGATATCCTATGTACTGCAAATGACATTAAGTCTCGTCTTATTATCTACCATGTTGTACTTTATATAATCGTCTTTTCCATAAACTCATTATAAGTATTATGGATATGTGAATAATAAAGCACAAAAATATAGTACCACATATAAATGGGGGACACACCTTCATATATTGGCAATACACCTCATTCGTTTTCTTATTTCATTCAAAAGTGTAAGCTCCCTTTAACAGGCCTACTTTTATTCCCGCATCATATTACAAGCTTAATGTTTACAGCACACAGCGGTAACATGTTACGAAACTGCAACTAAATTGCATGTTAAAACCCTCTTAAAAATGCAATAATTTATGCCAAGGCCTCAATTTCATTGTGGAAAAGTATACCGTACTTAAGCATGGCTTACGTGCATGTTAGCGCTGAAAACATGACAGTGCGCCGTTAGTTTTCAAACAAACATTTGAATACGTATTGTATCTTTGCAATCTGATACAACGCCCGGGAATGGCGGTCTGATAAAATCAATATCCCAGCCAAGCCTGCTCTAAATTAATATATTTTGCATACCAGCAGGCTGAATATAGTTTCTTAATTGTCCACGACAACAGGATGATAAGTATCGAATGTGTAGAATTTCCAACGACTAACCAAGAGAGTATTAACACTTAAGAACAATTAAACAGGTGCATGCCATGGTGGTCTGATGTGTCATTATGCAAGGATATTTAATACGTGTTTCTTCCGATCATATTATTTTCCTGCCATTGTAAATGTTTTGCAATATGCATTGTATTATACATCAAGCCTTTTCAGACAACTATTTGTATGCTCAAGAATAAGGAACATTCATGAACAACACGCTTTACATTGTAGTTAAGATCTTTAATCCTGTTACTTGCAAACGCCTATGCGCCATAGTGTGGTTTTCAGTAGTTATGTGAATCACATTATATTACATGTTAACTTGTATAAACAGCCATTGTATTTAAGTAGGTCATGGTTGTATTGATTGCTGAATATTTGCTTGGAGAGGCTTCTTAAGTTACAGGCGCGATTATGTAAATTGATTATTTAAGTCTAAAATAGTGTTCAGGTGATCATTTTCGTCGTAATTTTAAAGCTTTTTGGTAATGCGATCATTTTAAGTGTGGCAGTTAGAGCAGGTGTAAATACCAAATGTTTCAATGCATATTTTGCCAAAAATCATGATAAAGGTTTACCACTGAAAACTTCACGTATCATTGCCTTCGATACGTATATGTAAGGCAAACGTATAATGGTGTTACGATTACAACCTTTTGGTAATTCATGACACGCAAGGAATTTTGTAAGAATAATGTAATGACAGTGTTCTTATTTTCTTAACGTAATGTTCAACACATGAATTTGCGGGGTACAGAATTCGCGCTATTTCGATTGCCAATGTGCTCCTGCGGTCTTTATCTTTAATACCCAGTCCATGTGAAGAAAAGCTACTTATTTTTAATCAGAACACTCGTTTAACCCTTTCCCTATCAGCAAAGTGGAAATGGCTATGTGCAAACAGCATAAAACCAGAACAGCCTGCGAGTAACTCGCAGTCTGTTCAGGTTTAATGCTGTTTGCTGCTCATCAGTATCTAATGTTTGTAGATGAAGGCTTTAGAACTTGAATCGAGTAAGAAAGGTCTTAAATTAAATATAACTTTCCAAGGGACTACAAATGCGTGAAAATACGTATCTAAGTGGTAAAGGGTTAAATTGAAGCCTATTATGCTTGTTCGATGTACATGTATACACGTCAGTTCTTATGTTTAGCGGTCCACTTCTACATCTATGTTCAAATGCGGTCGTGATATTGAACATAATCAGCATCATCATCATCAGCAGCAGCAGCATCGGCGGCGGTGGCGGGGCGGCGGCGGCGTCGTGGTCGTCGTCGTCATTTTCATCACCATCATCATCATCATTTGCATAATGATACTTCACGTGTCTGAGATATATGTGGTTCCATTAGCTGAAATACAATAATGTTCTGTGAACAGCAGTATTTGGCATACGTACGTGTTTTTTTATGCCCCCCGAAGAGTGGCATGAAGTTTTTGAACTGTCCGTCAAGCCGTCCGTCTGTCTGTCTGTCTGTCTGTCTGTCCGTCAGTCCGTCCGTCCGTCCGAACACTTTATCATTGGTCATAACTTTTGCAATATTGAAGATAGAAACTTGATATTTGGCATGCATGTGTATCTCATGGAGCTGCACATTTTGTGTGGTCAAAGGTCAAGGTCATCCTTCAAGGTCAAAGATCAAATATATGGCTTCAAAGCGGCGCAGAAGGGGGCATTGTGTTTCTGACAAACACCTCTCTTGTTAGTTGTTCGCTTGCGAACAATTAAGATTAAGAGCTAGTTTTGCAAGTCGGTCTGCTCTTAACTACCCTAAGAACGATGACCACCGCATCTGCTTGTGCACACTGATTAGCCTGTTTATGCTTCACCACTGGTACACTGCAGACAGTGAGTGTGTGTATGTAATCAATAGTGTTTAACAGCCTGTGCGACGACATTGGCCAGTTTGTCATTGAAATCTGTACATATTGGCTGCGTTCAGGGAAAACGGGGCCTTATGTATGTCCAATAAGTGGTGTCCTGTGCACACTGATTAGCCAGTGCAGTTCGCACAAGCTAATCAAGGACGACACTTTCTGATTCTATGGTGTTTTTCGTTTAAAGACAGTCTCTGGTACTGGGTTGACAATTTATGCATATGCATTAAGCCCTGTTTTCCCAAGAAGCTGCAGTCAGTATACAATACACTAATTGTTTCAGTAATGAAGGAACTGAAACAGCGTAACGGTAACGATACAGTGTGTTTAAATTATATTTTATTTAGAGGAATTGTCCGAACGTAGTTAATCTACATTTAATAAACATCATGATTTCGGAACTTGTAATCAGTTTCTATCCCAGGTAAAGTATAGTTTATAAGATTGTTCGCCGAGTGACTCAGCGTCATATCACCAACAATTTCCTCGGCATCATGCCGAGGCGTGCCGCGGCGTGTCTCGGCGAACAGACACGGCGACTCGGCGACCAGATGGTCGATGCCGAGTCGACTCCGCGAACAATTGATGTCGTCAAACTCCGCGGATCGCGGAATTTGTTGGTTTTGCGTGAGCTGTACTGTACCATACGAATGGGCTTTGCGCGTTATTTAAACAAACTTGATAGAACACCATCACATAATGTAACAAACATATGGATTTTTATTTGCATTAACTTGCTAACATACGATGTTACATTCCACATAATACACCCTTGGCCTTGTCAATTAAGAAAAGAAATACAGTTATTTAGTAATAAAAGTCTGCATTTCTATAAATTATCTGACCCCTGGGATGTGATCAATGTATTTTCCAGGGGCAAGATTAGGTCAAACTTTGATGACGGCCACTGTACAATGTTACTTACATAATATTTAACAAGTCGATCTTATTTAAAGGGGGTCAACAAGAGCTCATTCTTGTGAAATTTCAAAAACATTTCCCCAGCGGTTTATTGGGAGATGTTGTTTGTTTGAAGCAATTTATTGAGTAAAATGCGCTTGCAATGAGAAATAAGATACAATCACCACCACACGTCATTCTTGCATAAAAACATGCACTTACACTACACTTCTAAAAGGAGTTTATTCTTACCAAAGGATGACAAGTATTACTTCATGGCATCATAACTATGTTGAGATTGCATTGCTGTAGGATAATTATTATTAGTTATGCATGATATTTGGAGCACCAAAATATTATCGTTTCTAAATACCAGCTCGTTTTTAGAACGTGTTTTGCAATAAACGCAACATAACAATGCGTTATTCTTATAAAAGTGAAAGATATTTTTAATTAAATCCTATACAAAATCATCAGACATGAAATTATAGAGGTGACTCAGTCTACTTAGTATCATGCTTTAATTAAAAACCATTCGTGCACAATACATTTTATATACACTTACATTTCTATTTTTGTTTCCAAACAAATCATAATGAAGCAGTCTGATTCTGCATATATATGTGTGTATGTGATTTACTGGTAAATAAATTGTAAAAGGATAATAATCACATATATAGTAAAAAAACAAAGATTATATTACATATATATGAATCATTACAAAAAAGAACACCACAAGAAATGTTCCTCGGCTGATTATGAATTTAATTATTGACTAACGTAAGAACTTCCCAAAAATTTCAATTACGGTTTGAAGAATGTTAAAAGATCTACAACAGTTCCGTTAAAGATAAGCTGCACGGTATACATGTTCCACAATTTGTTTTGTTTGACATGATTTTGATATCTATTAAATGTATTTTATTTATTTTCGCGGAATCCTTTAACATGAAGTTTTAACAAAATATATAATTATAACGTGTAACAACATAATAATCAAATACAAGTCTATGAGATTCAGAAAAGAACATGAAAATATATGTTAAAACAAGAGGCAAACGTTTAGACTCTGTTATTATAAAGAAGAATCAGTTTCAACACCGATGAATTGCTTCAATGCGCTGTCAATGGTGGTTATGTCCTTTTTCACCAATATTCAGGTACCATTCCGGCAGAAACTGGTATCGGGGTTCTGTTGTTGTATTGTGACTGATTGTGTCATCATCTGACCTCCTAAACAGGTGCACAACTCTAGACACACAAAAAATAGTTTTCAATATTAGATAACATATATTAAAGTATACTAGATAATTGGTCATTCTGATTCAAATTATAATACAAAATGTTCTTATGTTTCTGAATAAGTTATCTGAGCAACGCTGATAAAAATATATTGCATAAAAAATTTCGACAAATGCTTGTTTTCAAATAAATATGTTATAAATAAATATAAATATGTGAAATACTGCTGGATCAATGGTAGTGATGTTAATTTTTCCTGATAAATTATTATATTAGCTTTCGAAACAACCGGTGGGTAGTTTATTTGTTAAAAATTGTTCGAGTTACATGGTTTAAATTAAAGATGGTGTAGTTTTACGTCAAATGAAGTTGCACTCCTTGTTTCTATTATGGCATATATTTAAATAAAATATTGGCTTCCCTCCTGTGTACCTGTTAGCGGAGAACTCTCCCGTGACCGACACTCGTTTCTTTATCCATGTCAGCAAGTTGTCAAGAAAGTTGAAACATACTTTTTGATTCCATGGCTAAAAGTTTCACAAATATTTTTGATACGTCATTTACTCGTACAATATGAAATAATGCAAAAATAGTATGTACGATGTATACATCTTCACACTTCCTCGTACAAAATATCATGTTAATATGTATGTGAGTCAGTTTATCTTGCTGTATATAAATGACGTGTTTGTGATGTCTTAATATTTCCAACTCAAATATTGTTTTTGTACAAAAAATAACGAAATCAACAAGATTAATTTGCATAATTAAATTATCTTAATATATATTATATATATATATATATATATATATATATATATATATATATATATATATATATATATATATATATATATATACATTTATAAACAGATAAACATTTTCGTATCAAAAAGTGGTGGATTAACCGATTAAGAGACAAAAAGCACATCAAGATGTTATTATTATTAGAAAATTTAAAAGCGAAATATTACAAAAGTTATATTTCAATTGGAATATAAATTCTAATTTAATATATGTATAAATATGAAATAAAATAACTTAATATAACCACAATAACTCTACAAACCAACTCAGAGTTCGGGATGTTACTGGTCTGGAAAGATTCTATCCTAGTAACAAGCCCTTCGTTATCCCTGAATCCGCAAAGTATTTCTTTAACGCCTCCTAACTGGCTCTGAACCCACCACTGCAACAACTTGAACCTAAGGGCGAAAACGTTCAAAGAAATAGAGTTATACCACGAATCTGTAAACTTTAAAGTCAAACTATGTATCTGTTGAGTCTCTTAAATAAAGTGTTACGTAAAACGCATTTAAGTATCACAATCAACGTAAACGATTTAAAAGAAAGTGATGGCATGCAAATATGACGTCAACGCGAGATCAAACGCGCATTAATGAAAAACGTTGTTAGTTAAGGTGCGCCTTTGTTATGTAATTTAAATGAATTGTGTTCTGTCCTCAAACAAAATAAATGAGACAATTCTCAGATCAATCTTCCGCAAAACTGTTTGACATCAGACATGTGATTTATCAAAATTAACAGACTTCAATTGTTTCACCATGGCCCGTACTTACAACGCCAAATATAATACATAAGTTTGATTTTAGTGAGGATCATCCAATGAAACATACGTTTTAAAACTGTCCTCTGTTTTCGACGAAATATGTTTCTAGGTTTTTATTTCAATAAATGAGCAGGTGTTGTCATCGTATGCGTCTATTTCGCAGTTGAACACTTAAACATATAAACAAACATGATCTATAGCATGGTTAAAAATCGTCATGAAATCATGATTATAATTGTAAATATGTTTTATTCGTTCCGATGGCAGAATGTCGTGTTTCCCATAGCAAACAAACAGAAACCGTAGACGGCTTACCTAATGAATGTGCATTTATGTTCAATTGATTTACTAGTAGATATTTGCCATGTTGCCCCTGCGTTTTCGAACAGTCCGATTCATCTGCAATGTGTGAAGATAAACAACGTACCGTGTAGTGCAAAAATAATGCCATTCGAAAAACGCAGATCTATAATCTCAGCATGATACTTACATAACTTGTCTGGAGATATTCAAGAATGTAATAAAAAAGGGTTATTGTTCCTAATTCATTTCGAAGACTGTTAAGCTTTATTAAACACAATCGGGACATGCACAAAAAGAATTATCATGGAAGTACGGAGCGATTGATCACCATACCGGTATTTACTTTATGTTAAGATACTTTTAGTAGCGCTCGATTGCACAGAAGGGAAGCCCATATAATTTTTGTTTATTTATTAATATTATATATATATATATATATATATATATATATATATATATATATATATATATATATATATGCTTTAATAGAAACAAGGAGTGCAACTTCATTTTCCGTAAAACTACACCATCTTTACTGTAAACCATATAACTCGAACAATTTCTAAAATATCAAATACACAAAGCTAATACAATAATTTTCTATCAGGAAAAATTAACATCAGTACCATTGATCCAGCAGTATTTCGATACCAGCCCTCAGAAGTTGACACTCACGGAAAAAATGGTAGGACACAAGTATGTCCAATATAGCTTCAATTTCCGATCGTTTCAAACAGCAGAAACACAAAGATTACATAACTGTTCGTCATTTAAACGGTTATTTCCCGTTCAATAAACATTAATGTATCGATAACAATTTATTTTATAGCAATTTACGCACCATCAAACGTGTTTTTCACTCCGAAATGTAAGTAAACAACCAAGAGCTTTAATTTTTAAAAGGAAGTACAGGAATCCACTTATGCATTCAATAAAGCATAAATTTGCTACGGGTCTTTTTATTCGTTGGGCGAATTTCCCAAGGATATCCGTTAAAAGGTGAGTGAGGTTTTGATGAAAACCGACCAATCGTACGTTGTGTTACAAAATCTCTGACGTCTTCAAAGGGTTTTCAAGAGTAAAAATAGAATTTTCTGTTTAGATTTTGAACTCGCGGATCGAAAGACGCGATAAAATAGTGTATACCATACTCTTTCGATAACAATTGGTATTGTAACCGATTGAAAAATGTTTAATGTGCATACAGGTGCTGTTTATCTACCGTTTACTGACTAGGTTATTGAGTTTTAGCTCTTTAAAGTGATCAACATTAGAGCTGTAACGATTCGGTTCGATGCATCGAAAAACCGGTTCAACGCCGCCGATTCGATTTCGATACCAATACGGCCAATGTCGATTCGATTCGTTGCAATCCCGATTGATCCGCATTTTAAACCTTACTTTCCAAATCCGTCGTCTAAACTTTCTTGTCATTTGTAATACGTCTTGTGATTGGTAAGTAGCCAATATGGCATCCAATGAATGAATAAATAACATGCTGAGCATTACATCAGCCGGTAAAATTGCTTCTTAAACCACGCTGAAAGACGCACCGTCATAATTAAAATCAAACGTATGGGAACATTTTGGGTTTCGCGAATGTTCTGATGCAAAGGCAACTTGCAAAACGTGTTTTGTGGACGTAAGTTGAAATCAGCTAGTTGGTTTGTTTACTAAACTGTGTGCATTCTATTAAGAAGTCAACTGGAAGTTGTTTATATACTTACATGTTTGTTTTTGTTTTGTTTTTCTGTTAAACACATGTGATAGATTGTGCATTTTATGTTATTTAAGAATAACTCAACAATGAGTTTTGTTCAATAAATTTTTTTCTTATAAAACAATGTGCGTTTTTAAATTTTATTAAAAAATTAAACACTTTGAATGCACAACATAATTAATTAATAAGTTACTAACAAATACCAAACATAATAATTCATGCCCTGGACAATCCAAACATGAAATAGTTTGCAAAATAAGCTGCAAATAGTTTAATTTGAATCGAATCGAAAATAATCGAATCAGACCATTTGGTATCGAAATCGAATCGAATCAAATGATGAGTGAATCGTTACAGCTCTAATCAACATGGAAAATCTCTATATGGACACACTTGTATCCGACCAAACACGATTTTAGAAGTGGGTCAATTTCTGAGGACTGGTATCGAAATACTGCTGAATCAATGGTACTGATGTTAATTTTTCCTGATAAATTATTTTATTACCTTATATATACATCAAATAATAATACTATGGGCTTCCCTTCTGTGCTCGATTGGTCATAGTCGGCTCGGGTACTACTTACATGTACCCCGGTTACTCTTAAGTATACTTAAGTATACTTACATGTACCCCGGGTACGGTAAATATACTTAATCGTATCCGGTCGATATAAGACTGTAGCCGAGTTGTATTCCCACACAAAATCCATTGTCGTAAAACGCTTTACCGATTACCGTAAAACGATATTGTTTATCTTAAACAAACTTCTCTTTAAAAAAACGGCATCAACATGCTTTTTGGATATAAGTTACGATAATAGTTTAGTTTATTCAATATATATAATAGACATACAGTCCATGAGTATACATGATCAAAACATAGCAACATATATAAAGGCATGACTTGTGATCAGTATTGAATTACATAAGTTGTTAAAATAGTATCAATGCATGAAAAGGTCTCGGACAAACGTTGTTGGATTACTGCATTTAGAATCTATTTAACAAGTAATGCTATAACGATAACATCAAAAACAACAAAGACAACTCAACAAGAGAGCGAGAAGTAAAGTTTGAGTAATGAATTATATACAATTAATCATAATAGTATTTATATAGGTTTCTTTGATTAAATGCTTTATGTACAAACATAGCTAAGTTTCTGTTGGTACTTGTATTTTCCGATTTCATTACTACAATAAATTTTATCATGTTTGGTCTTAAACAATAATATTTATTCATATACAATTTCCTAATATCAATATAAAAGGAACATTCTAATAAAACGTGATATTCATTCTTAAGAACATTGCAATGTTGACATTTTTTATCTTGAAAA
This sequence comes from Dreissena polymorpha, assembly GCF_020536995.1. NCBI lineage: Eukaryota > Metazoa > Mollusca > Bivalvia > Myida > Dreissenidae > Dreissena > Dreissena polymorpha. Next base: position 6,767,185 of record NC_068370.1, on the reverse strand, counting down.
GGTATAGCTTCAGGTTTATGTCATCTGCCTGATTCGATTTCTAATCTATGAGATGAAACCCTTTATGTACAAAGATCAGATCCAAACGTATTTAATCTATTTACACTAACATTGTTTAAGTAAGGCTGCAATTCAAATTTACAAAACTGCCTGTAACTTATTGCTCTTGAAGAATCATTTAGTTATGACATCCAATTTTGAATAAATGTATCATATAATCTGAACTTTACCAAGGATAAAAAAAACACTTTTCATCACCTGCACCTTGGTGTAGCCATGCATATTGAAAGCCTAAGGTCTGCAACAGATTACAAACAGATTTTGCCAACGAATGTGTATTTGGTTTATTTATTAAATTATCCCACATGTGGTTTATAAATACACTTTACATACTCATGATCTTCTAACTGAATAATTTTCAACCAATACCGTATTACATTAATGGCTCTTGTAGTTGTCAAGGATATTCTTCCAAGTTCCCCATAAACAAAATTGTTCTGTGTTTGAATTTTAACGCCTAGTAGTTTTTTGCTAAAATTTAAATGAACTCTTTCAATTGCCATTGACTCAGTTAAGCCCCATGTGTATTACTTATAATTTAAAATTGGTAAAACAAGATGATTAACCACTCTAATTTGGTATTATTGAACTTGTTGGATAATTGATTAAATATAAGTTAAGCTTAAAAACAGCCTCGGGGGCTTGACCTGCAAGTGTTTCAAAGGTATTTGCAACAGATCCTCCTGTAGTGAATACAATTCCTTAGTATGTAAAAATAAATAAAAATAAAATGATTTAACAATTTCTGATGCTTGGTCATTGTACAAAAAATTAATATCCCTCCTAAGTTGTCCCCATTTTTTGAAAACCATAACCTTTATTTTATTTGTGTTAACACATAATTTCCACCTATCACAATAGTCCTCTAACAAAGACAAACCTTTAATTAGTTCTTCCTGAGTTTCTGCCATAATTACCATGTCATCTGCATATAAAAAACAAAAATAATTTTAGCATACCAATATCTTTTCCCTTAAATCCATTTAACATATAATGTTCTTCTAAGTCATTCAAATAAATAGAAAATAGGAATGGCGATAATGATTGTCCTTGTCTTACTCCTAAAAAATATAGAGGCCATTTTTACAGAAAATTGACATAAATGTGAATATACTTAATTTAAAAAAAAAAGCCGACAACGACCGATTTAGCTTTAAATTTCTCGAGAACGTTTAAGTATATTTACCGTACCCGGGGTACATGTAAGTATACTTAAGAGTAACCGGGGTACATGTCAGTGGTACCCGAGCCGACAATCACCAACCTAGCTTAAGTAGCAGCATGTACTTGAAGTGAAAAAGTCGATAACATGTTTATCTGGTTTACTTTCGGTAAGAAGCTGTTCCATTTTCCATCCCCAATAATAGGATTTACGCCATACTCTATTGTGTGGTTTCTGAACCTCTTCCCAATTATTGTTCCTGTCGAAACGACATATGTGGTATGCGCCGTGTTGAAGAATAACTGCAATTTTCCACTGACAGTGTGCATAATTCTTGCACGGAGTAAACATGATATCGGTTAAAATTCAACGTCTACTAACAACCAGATTGTTAAGTTTGCTCGTTGCAAGGTTCCTGAAATGAACATTTAATAGCTATAGGAAACCTCATACTTGAAACGTTTAGACAATTTTTCCCTTAAAGGGGCCTTTTCACGTTGTGGTAAATTGACACAATGTACAAAAAAAATGTTTCAGATTCGCAAATATTCGTTGTAGTGATGATATTTGTGAGGAAAACAGTAATACTGAACATTAACCATGCTCTAAAATATCCATGATATGCCTCTTTGACGATTTAAAAGCATGAAAACTATAAAGCGTTGCAACGCGAAACGATTGAATAATTTGGAGTTGTTGTCGTTATATGTTTTAATGCTAGGAGAATTGCTTATATAAAGTATAAAATACAGCACTCATTGTTTGAGCACGGAAGGTCGAGTGGTCTAATTGAGCGGTAGACTTTTACTCCAGGGGTCAGTGGTTCGAGCCCAGTTGACGGTTACTGTTTTCTTTCTTTAATTTTATTCTTGTTTTTTTTTATACTGGAGCTTTTTAGATCCAATGTTTACATTTATCAATATAAAGCATTTAATGACAAACTTCAATACATGTCAAAATCGGTGAAAAGGCCCCTTTAAGATGAACATGATACATGAGGGTGATGGATCGATTATATTATGCCGGTTCCAATCGTAAACAAAATTTATATTTATTCACCTAGCACTATTGTTATAACTTAATAATATTAATAGTTTTTCAGTAAAATACACGTAGATTGTACTTTGATTTTATTACAATTTTCAAACTTGGCAAAAATATCAACTTGAAAGTTAACAAGGTTTTACTATAGCCATTAAAGGAAAAATGCCCCATGTTTTTCAACAAACTGAAACCATTTTCTAACTCAGCCCAGATATCATTAGAAAAAAATCGTCTGACCATATTCGATGAAGATTCGAAAATAAATGTCAATTTTATAGTGTACACAAGGTTTAAAGCCACACCCTGAAATGAAATACATGTTATAGTAAATTTAAGTATAAATAAGAAACATATTTTATCTATGCCAAGTAGATTATATCTGGTGGTTAAAAGGTAGAAATCCGTCTTTTTTGCGCTTTAAAACTAAACAATAATCGCGTTTGTCGAAATGGACGTATACGTCTAGAAATCCTACTTTCGGTTTTAAAAGTGGTACCATTTGAAAAATAATAAATAACTTGCTAACTAGGCTATATATTTAAATTTATCTATGCCAATTAGAATATATCTGGTGGTTACAAGGTAGAAATCCGTCTTTTTCGCGCTTTAAAACTGAAAAATAATCGCGTTTGTCGAAACGGATGTAAATGTATTGAAATCCTACTTTCGGTTTTAAAATTAAAAAAAATAAATAATAAATTACTAGCTAACTAGGCTATAGATTTTATTAAAAATCGTTCACACTTTCAAATTGCATCTATATGTATTGATTAACATGTGCTTCATTTCAATGTGTGTGGCTTTAACTATAGCCATATAGGACAAATGCACTACCCTCTGCCGGCAAAGTTTTTCAACAGACCGGAACCATTTTCGAACTAATTCAAGATATTATTAGAAAAAATGTTCCAACCAAGTTTCATGAAGATTGTTCAATAACAGTGACTTCTAGAGTGTTAACAAGGTTTTACTATAGCCATATTAGGAAAACTACTCCGCCCCCTCTAGGCCATGTTTTTTTAACCAACCGAAACAATTTTCGAACTCGTCCCAGATATCATTGGGACAAATCTTCTTACAAAGTTCAAGGGAGATCGAATCATGAATGTGGCCTCTAAAGTTTTAATAAGGAAAATGTTGACGACGGACAAAATGCGATCAGAAAAGCTCACCATCAGTAACTTGTGCTCAGGGGATCTAAAATAGCAAGGAACAAGGGAGGTTACATATTAAATATCGCTGCAACCATTCTGAGTCATTCTAAATTGAAAGAAACTCAGTTTGAGTCCAAACGTTGCAAAGAACACTTAGCAATTGTAATTTCAAGAATACTGCAATCATGAAGACTGGTAGAACAAAATCACAAAACCTCACAGATATCAAAATGTATTTCACATAAGTTACCCGATCCATATAGCAGTACATATGATAATTATGCTCATTTTGGCGAATAACTACTTAAACAGTTTACACATAAATAGATAAAGATCACGCCTAAATCCGAGTATTTATACTGAGAAACTTGTTTAAAGTTCTCCTTAATACTTAGCTAGCACTTGTTTACCTATGTTATCTTTCTACATGTACATAAATCACAAACATGAAAACATGATCGAGATAGAAATAGACCCAACCTTTTACATCGTTTAATAACTTCAACACTTTATTCAACCAAAGATAATTTTTGGATCACTTTAAATATTAAATCATTAAAAGAAAAACTAGGAGTGAAGTTGATGGAAATACCCTGATGAAAAAAGAAAGGAAACAAGACCCCCCCTTTCCTTTCCCCTGAATAGTACATGTAATTGTGTCTTGATCTGAGAAAAATGGGCTTAATGCATATGCGTAAAGTGTCGTCCCAGATTAGCCTGTGCAGTCCGCACAGGCTAATCAGGGACGACACTTTCCGCCTAAACTTGATTTTCTGTAAGGAGAGACTTCATTGAAACTAAAAATACCATAAGAGCGTAAAGGGTCGTCCCTGATTAGCCTGTGCGGACTGCACAGGCTAATCTGGGACGACTCTTTACGCACATGCATTTTGCCAAATTTTCACAGAACAAGACACAATTATAAAAACATCAGCTGACTTGACAAATTTACGTTTGAACACAACATGTCTATGCTCAGCAGGCTTGAGTCCTCTGCTTAACTACTAAACAATAACACGTATTTATGTATACAAATACAATAGAATGTGAAACATGCCATCAAAGCAGTATGTATATGCTTGGGAGAGAAATGAAATGTTCAACTGGACCGTTACTTTGACTTTTAGATTGAATTATGTGGTTGTAGGAGAAAAAAGTCTAAACTTGAGTTGTTATCTTTACCTTTTAAAGAATCATGGCAGTTGTACCTAATACATTGTCTGTTCAAGAAGAATAATAACTCATATTAAAATTGAAATCCTTTAGCACATTAAAATTACAGAGCGGACAAGTATCTGGACGTACAGAAAATGCAATATATCCCACCCAACCACTCATCCAATAACATATGGACAGACAGTGAGACTACTATATAACTCCCTTTGGATGCATAAACAAATATTCAAAACAATAGAAAGCAAATTTACGTCCGTATAATTATGGAAATATTCATATAATTCAACACTTATTAAGTCTCATATTTACAGTTCGTAATACTTCAAACAAGAATGTTAACAAGGTTTCGCTAAGCGCTGTATGGAAAAATGCCCTGGTCCCTTGCGGCCATGTTTTTCAACAAATCGGTACCGTTCAAGAACTCGTCCATTATATAATTGGGAAAAAATACTGACCATGTTTCATAACGATCGGAAAATACATGTGACCTCTATAGTGTTTACAAGGTTTTACTATAGCCATATAAGGAAAAATGCCCTGCCCACTTGCGGCCATGTTTTTAACCAACAGGAACCATTTTCGAACTGATCAAATATACAATTATAACAAATGTTCCAACCAAGTTACATGAAGATTGCACAAAAGCTGTGACTTCTAGAGTATTAACAATGTTTTCCTATAGTCATTTACGGGAAATGCCTCGCCCTCTGGCAACTATGTTTTTCAACCAACCCAACCGGAATCATTTTCGATCTCGTCCAAGATATTATTAAGACAAAACGTCTATCCAAGTTTCATGAAGATCTGACAACACATGTAGCCTCTAGAGTGTTAACGAGGCAAATATTGACGCGTCACGACGAACAACAGGCAAAATGTGATAACAAAAGCTCAATATGAGCACATTGTGCTCAGGCGAGCAACACACATAACACATTTGGAATATGGAAAAGCACGCCTTTCTCTGAAATCCATTTAAGGCCAAAACAAAATAATGTTGTGGTTCAGGTTACGGGCCAAAAAATATTTGGGTAGGTAGGAAGGAAAAACATTTTATTTTTTTATTTTATTTTATTTTGTTGTCTATGAACGGCTTTTTTCCAATACATACATACGCAATCTAGCACAAAAACCATTTAACTGCTGATAAGGATGAATGGTCAATATTGCTTCAACTTGACTGTAGCCTTGCATTGACTTTTTATCCATATCAGAAACAAACTTCAAAAAACTTTTTATATAGAGAAAAATACTGTAAATGTTGACGGATAATAACCGGAAAATACTTTGAAAAACACAGCTAACACCTTTTTGATAGCCATACCTAAACGGAAGGCTTTAAAAGCCCTGAACTCCAAAGCATGGTCACACTTTTTATGTAAAACATTAAATAAAATTGACGAAGAAGATGATTTCTCAATTGCGTTGCAGAAGCTCTACGCATTTAATACGTAAAGCGCCTCCCCGATGAGTCGGAGTGAGTGAGCTAGGGCTGGCCCAAAATTTCTCTGAGCCAACCATTTTTCGTCTTTCGGTACGCAAAAACTGCTTTTGAAATAATTATATCGACTATCAACTTTTTTATATTTATTTTAAATTACAACAAGGGCATATAACATATCATAATATAACATACAGTTTTCAATATAGAAATAATAAGTATGGTACTTGTCAAAGTACAAACATAAGTTATTTAATAGATGAACATTTAATAGTGGTGTCGATGGTCCAAAATAATTTGAAATCCTGAGAAATAGGCTGTGGGTCTTGGAACCGCAGCCGCAGGAACCCAACAGGAATAAAGGGCCCCTCCACCCCATCCAAAGCTCTTACTAATTGTGCTTTTTATAGTCTTTCCAATTGTATTTTCAGGTGAATACAATTTGAAATATTATAAACCACACCATATCACCGCATGTGTATTCGTCATTTTATTTCTTCTATAAAGAACTTCGAAAATAAATTATAATGGACGAATAAAATAATGTATCCGAAAACAACAGTCCGAAAAATTGTACGCGTTTTGCACACAAAATGTGCATATCGTTTGACTACAGAAAATGAAAACCAGTAACCTAGCAAATATAAAATTGGTTGACATATTGCTTTACACTAAAATATTTTGTGAGTAAAACAACTTTATTATCAGGCCAAAACAAAATAATGTTGTGGTTACGGTTACCCGACCGAGCCTATTATTTTGCTGCGACCCTACAACATTTTATTCAAAATTCACTCATTATTTAATTATCATCCTTTAATCGATCGATCGATAGTCAGGAGAAAGGTGTAAAGTGATCAGCTTAGAAATAATTTGTTTATTGTTACGCTTCTTTTCATTTGTTTATCTTTAAATACGACGTTTGCCCTCGGCCGCTATAATGTTGGCGGACGACAGTATCAACTGTGTATTCCGAGTATACAGTGTCTGCGCATGATAACCCAATATTATTTGTGAGCAAACTCAATGCTGATTGGCCAGCTACTACGTGCACTTCAATAACAATAAGGTCAAGCGATGTCTCATGCTCTGGACTGGTGCAGACTGGTTTTCGTTTATTGTTCAAATTGCGAACACTTTCATTGATAAAAAAGAGAAAAAATATTGTAAACCAGTCTGTATTTTGGCGGATGTTTTCAGTGAAACTTTACGAGATTTTAGCATTTGCGCAAATCAGATTTTTAAGAGAGCCAAATTCTCAATATTTTTGCAAATGGCTGATATGGCGAACGACAGCGCGAGCCTCATCGGACGAGGCTTACGGTGCCCTCGTAAAATCGCACTCCGTTAAAAAATGTCGGATTGGCTAAAAACCGTTCCTCCGGAGTCCGGTATGGTTTTACTTTTACCGCGATTTTTTTCTTTTGGCTTTTAATTTTGAATAAAATGTTGTAGGGTCGCAGCAAATAATAGGCTCGGTCGGGTAACCGTAACCAAACATTATTTTGTTTTGGCCTAATCATAAGATCAATATCTTCATAATTTTATTCTGATTTTTCTTCTCTATCTTCATACCCATCATCTAAATTCAAACTGACATTATTTAGATCCTCGGGCCTTTTCAGGTAACGCATTTGGCTTTCATCAAACGTAATGTTCATTTTTCTATCTACAGAAATATGTCCTTTAATCACGGGAGAGGGAAACTGACCGCTCTCTGAAATAGGCTTGATAATACGACGTATAGGAAATGTAGACCCATCCGATTTGCGTCTGTCCATTGTTTCGAATTGTTCTTACCTCCTTAAGAAAAACTAGTTATATACCCGGTTATGCTGTCTTCTATTTTTATAAAATGCATGTTCAGTTACGTGTTCAAGTTTTGTTTGGATATTCCGTCGTAAAAAAAGTCTTTTGAAATGAATACATATTATGTAATCAGTATTTTGGTATCGATCCAAAATATATGTAATGATCGCTAATCAATATTTATTACCTAAAAAAGTTATTTGGGAATCCAGCTAAGATTATTTGGATCCTCGGGCCTTTTCAGGTAACGCATTTGGCTTTCATCATACACATGTTCATTTTTCACTCTACAGAAATATGTCCTCTTGTCACAGGACAGGGGAACTGACCACTCTGTGAAATAGGCTTCATACTACGACGTATGGGAAATGTAGACCCATCCGATCTGCGTCTGTCCATTGTTTCGAATTGTACTTACTTCCTTAAGACAAATTGGTTATATAGTATAATACCCTGCTATGCTGTCTACTATTGTAATGCATGTAAAAATAACTCATTAAGAAATACTGGTTACATACCATGCTTTCTTCTATTGTTTTTTTTAATGCCTGTTGCGTGTCGAACTTCGGTTTGGTTATTACGTCGTAAAAATAGTCGTTTGCATTGCATACATGTTGTGTAATCAGTATATTGGTATCGATCCAACTATCTAACATGATTATTCAACGAATCAACGGCGAACATATAAGTTACAATATCGTATTACGATTCATAATAACAACAATGTGATTTCAATTCGATCAAGGCACAATTAAAGTTCCGTTGAGTTGTGTAGTGTCAGGCTTATGTTTACCTTTTGTTTCCAAAGGAACTCAAACATCTCACAACATTCTTACATTATCAATTAATAATTTAATCCCTTTTAAGTGATGACTTGTAGTTGTAAAGCAGTAAAAACAATATTTATTCACATACTTTACATGCTGTCTATACATAATGCATGCATCCTTCCATCAACACGTCATTTAAACTATTTCAAGTATTTTTTCGGAATTAGGGATTGTGCAATAACACAACAGGTCACCCTAAGTAAGTTACCCATATTTTCTATCGATTAAAAATGATGTTTTTGTTGCAAAACATCAGTATATTTAATTAAGGAAAGAAATGCCATAATAATGACTTGTCATTAAGCCGTGTTCTTCTTAAGCCGTGTGAGAACATCTAACTTTTTCAGACGAAAATACTTGTAACTAAGACATATTTAAATTATCGTTTGCCAGATAAGTTACCTTCAACTATTATATACGCGGTTAATGACGTGATCGTAAATTCGTTAATAAAGTACTTGCCCATTTACTTTTATATATTGGAATTGATACTTTGTTTTATTTTCAGTGTAAAATACACAGTGTTTTAACGAGGTGCCTGTCTGAACTAAATATATAATCAGTATAAAAAATATTTAAATAAAGCAAATACTATCATCTTAGGGTAAACAGTCATAAACGCAGTGCCAGTATATGAAAAGGTTTAACTTTAAACCACCCGCTGTCTTGTTAGTTTCAGATTGTTTTTCTAAAATATAATAGTGAGCACATAACTGTTTAAATTTCAATCTAATAATAGTACAAATATAGATTTTTTATGATTTTGTAATACATAAAAAATATACTGGTAGAGGAGGCACACATATATTTTGTTTTCATTACGATTTTGGACAAAATTAAATTAACAAATTAAGAACAATTTTGGGGGCATTTTTTGTTCTAAATCCCTTCAGCAATAGATGATTCCACACCTTTAAAGGCAACTCAAAATAACACCAGAGGTACTACGCTAACCGGATATGGCATGAGACCCATTTTCGCATGACGCGGCCCATATTAAATCTTAATTAAACTTTTAAGTTTGCTTGATCAAATCTGGCGATGCTTGTTTCAGTTTGTTGTGAAAAAAACATGATGTACATTGAAATGCGAGATACTTTCGAATAACGATCTTATCAAACTATCTATATCATTCCATGTAAAAAAAAACTCAGTGTGTTCAATATTAAATTGTAACCTGATATACAGACAGGGCAACCATATTTGAACTGCTTGTCATCTGATTACGAACTGTTCATGACATGATATGAATGACTTATACGATTGTCTCTCAAACGTTTGGTTGGTCTGAATCTCAGTGCATCAATATATGTAAGCCAGTATAAAGTCTGGTAGACTGAAGAACAGACAGAATTAAGCCTGGCAGCAAAAAGATCAGCAAATACTTTGACCACTTACAAAAAAGATGCAAGAAGCATTATGTGAGCGTGAATAAAATTAACTACCCATGGATTACTCATCACTTAACAATACAACTCAAAAATCTCTATTGAACGCATGCATGTGAATGATCACAAGAAATGCAGTAACTCCATACGTACATATTTTCACGGATTAAAACAATCTATATTTTACTCTTATTTTTTTTTTATCGTTTATTCACGGCGGTTTTTCTTCACCAAAACATTAATGATCTTTTAATAGTATATTCAAATTTATTTAAAAAATATTGCAAGTATAATACACTCTCATTGGTCATGACAACTTTTACGCTTAAAAAAGTGGTCATAATCCTACACCATTGGCATTAGTAGGCCATATATGTCAGTTGGACTTCAAGAGTATTTTCATGTGAAGCACAGTTGGGACACATTTCTAGAAGATTTAAAACAAACAGTGTAGCAAGATTAGCACAAGCTTCAACAAGAATTTACCTCAAGAATGCAAGCACAGTAAATACAGCTTTTTTAATGGATATCTTATGGATTTGGACAAAACCAACATTTCTATTAGTAATGGGGCCGATATTCAGACCTCCAGGACAGGAAAAAACGCCAGAAGTTCATAACTGTTCATATATTTGTTCAATTTATCAAACAAATTGTAAAAAAAACATGAACACAATTACAGGAAATGTATATTGAACAATGACTTTCCAATAAACACACACATCACATAACCATTTTGTTAACTAACATGGACGACATGATTGCTAGGCCAGCTCAAGAAGTATAAATGACTTTTTTAATTTAAAACGACATTTAACAAAATAATCCAAACACAAACTCACAAATCACTGTACATTTTGGTACATGCCATCTATGACCTCTAGTGGCCACATGGTTGCCATTTCAGCGTTGTGTCCGAGGTTCTGTATCTTAAAAGGGCGGATAACGGGAACGATTCCTGCAGAAGCTTTCCCACTACCATAATATACTGGACTGCAATCGATGCCAAAGTTTGGTGGTATTTATGATGTTGCGTTTTTATGTTTTTAAATCTCCAGCCATTACGTCACAACTTGAAACACCTTTAAACCATTTATATATTCAAACATTGAAAAAAACGTTAAAACAAAAAACGATTGTATTATTTGTGGTCATATTATCATGATTGGATAAGCAAGTTTGTTTTTAGTATCTAGGTAGCGCAATCAAATCTGCCGCGGTTTTATGATTTCTCATAAAGGCAAATGTTTGTTCGGTAGGAGTCTATATCATTGTTGTTATTTTTCTTCCAGATGTGCAGTGTTTTATTTTTCATTCTGTGACCAAAAAAAAAACTTGTTAAATTGTAGTTTTGACAATCTGTGAACAAGTCTCTCTAAATGGACAAAAGCAAGTCACCTTCATAGATGTAGAAATAAATACATTAATAAGGAATAAACCACTTTCAGTGTAGTGCGGTGTGGCTTGGTGTGGTGAAGCACAGGATGGCAGGGCATATCAAAGTATATCATAGCAAACAAAAGGGTCTGAACGGCCCAAAGTCGCTCACATGAGATTTAAAGGAACTTACCTGTTCTGTGCAGCCCAAGATGTCATTAGAACAAATGTTCTAACGAACTTTCATGAATAGTGAACACCTTGGCGGCAACGTTTTTCAACAGACCGTATATGTTTTCGTATACATCCATAATATCATTAAAACAAATATTCTTATTACAGAGTGTTAACAAGTTTTTAACAATAGCCATACATATGAAAAAATGCCCCGCCCCCCCCCCCCCCTCCCTGGTGGTCCTGGTTTACAACCAACTGGAACTATTTTTTAACTCGTCCAAGATATCATTAGGACAATTCTTGTGACCAAGTGTCATGAAGATCAGATAATAAACGTGGCCGCAAGAGTGTTAACAACGTTTTACTATAGCCATATAGGCATATAAGGAAAAATGCACCGCCCACTGGTGCCCATGTTTTTCAACCAACCGGAACTATTTTTCAACTAATCTAAGATTAGTGGACATGTTTTTCAAACAACCCAAACAGTTTTCAAACACGTCCAAGATATAATTAGGATGAATCTTCTGACCAAGTTTCATGAAGATCGAACAATAAATGTGGCCTCTAGAGTGTTAACAAGGTTTTACTAAAGTCATATATAGCCATATAAGGAAAAATGCCCCGCCCCCTGGAGGCCATGTTTTTACAAGCAACTGAAACCACTTTCGAAATTGTCCACGATATCATTGGGTCAAATCTTCTGACAAAGTTTCATGTAGATCGGACGATTAATGTGGCCTTTAGAGTGTTAACAAGGTTTTACTAAAGCCATATATAGAAAGAATGTATAAGGAAAAATTCTCTGCCCCCTGGTGGCCATGTTTTTAAAGCAACCGGATCCATTTTCAAACTTGCCAAAGATATCATAAGAAAAAATCTTCTGAACAAGTTTCATGATGATCGGAAAATAAATGTTTTCTCTACAGTGTTAACAAGGCTTAACTATCAAATTATACATATGAAGAATTATTGTGTGTTTTTGAGCGCGTTTTATCAACAAAATTTACATTTTAAAAGTGTAATTAAAAGTCCGCCACCGTACTTGCTCAGGTGCATTTGAGTAGCCTATTTGCAGCGTATAACTGTACATTCGCCTTGTTATGTTGAATTCTCCATATAAAAGGACCGATCTTAACTAACAAAATAACATTTAACTTACAAAACTTTTAACCAGCCGCTCGCGAGAGGCTCAATATGGAAGTAACAATGGTGTAATGTGTTTACATGCGTGCGTGTGTGCGTTCTACAAGCGCAAGTCCGATACGGCTAGTCCGGACTGGAACATTGTCATTCCACGTGCAATTTTTAAAAAGCTTAAATTGTAAGAAAAGCGTATTGTCGTAACTTGCAGTTCTTGCGCAAAAGATAGTCAAGTATCCATTGAATGTCACTTAACAAGTACCTCTGATGTATTTAAATTCCAATTCCCCGCTAGGTCTATAAACATTTTACTTTGTTTCTTAGGCGATGTTTATATTTTTGTATTATGTTTGGGTTTATATGTCTTTCTTTTGTTTTGGAATTCAGAAATTCGATTGACGGAAAGCGACAAAGAAAGTCTAAATGGACACTTAACTTCATTAAGGGGCTGTTTGTAAACACGCTAGCAACCCAATGATATGCGATACGGAAATTCTGCCAATCACTCGTCTGGCAATTTTATAAATGAAATAACAAAATAACAATTTTGAATCAAATCCTTAATGTAAGTTCAATATTTAAATAATCGTAGGATTGCAATACCACTATGAACTACAAGACCACGCTTTCTTATATCAGATGCTAAAAGAGCCAATGCAATGTGTAATATTTAAATCCAAGTTTTAAATAATCTTTAGGGTAGGAGGAGGACATTTTAACATGTTAAAACAGTAAGTGCCCAGGGTTGCGGGACGAATAATAAATAGGCCCATTAAATTAACAAACACCGTGAATGCAGTTTAAGAGCGTGCAACCCACTTTGGTTGTTATAGTTGTTGAATATGAACCCTATATGTTGTATATAATATCACAAAATACCTAAGCGTATCAGTAGCACCGTATCCGGTACTTATCCGGTACCTATTTCATGCATTTTCAATTCGGTGCCAACAATATACACGTAAAATACTCCTTTTTCTACAATCTAAAGCGTAACATAATGAAATTCACTTCATATGAATAATGTTGAATTTACTTAATCAGGAACCTACATCAGAGGTATTTTACTACCGAGTTCACGGTGATTTTGCATGACCTGTTGGACGGTAAAGGTTCTCAATGCAACTGAACTTTTTTTACTAAGCACGAGGATCTTAACAAAAACAATTGAAGAACTGTTCCTGAACTTCTTTTGCATTTACTTTCTGAACATCCCAAGACTTGCCCAAAAAGTGCTAAAAATTGCAACAACGTTTGATGAAAATTAGTTATAAATGAGACTTATTTCCGACGAAAAAGAACGACAACAGTTCAGTTCAAGATAAGCTGCACGGTATACATCTTCCACATTTTGTTTTGTTTGATATGATCTTCATATACCTTAAATTCAATATTTAAAAAAAAATCCACTAACATGAATGTTCCAATTTAAAACAATATATCCGATTAGAACGTGTAACAACAAAATAATCATTCGAGTCACAATCACAATAGTCTCTGAGATTCTTAATTGAGCAAGCCAATATCTCGGAAAACAAGACGTAAACGTATAAACACTCAGTCTGAAATCAGCATAAACACTTATTATTTTATTCATATGCGCCGTCAGTGTTGGTTAAGTCGTTTTTCTTCAACGTGTCAGGTACCAGTCGGGCAGAAACTGGTATCGGGGATCTGTTGTTGTATTGTGATTGATTGTCTTCTCATCTGACCTCTCAAATATGTGAACAACTCTAAACAAAAAATATTTGTAAAAATAACATATTTTTGAATAACCAGATACATTTTGATTCACATTATCAGTATGAAAAGTTGGATTTGTCATGAAAATATACTGCATAAAACATTTCGATACGTGCTTCTTTAAAAAAAAATGTCCTAAGATTGAAACTATAAGGAAAGTCCTTACAATCCATATGAGTTATTAGCGCAGAGAAACATTATTAGTATTAAAGTTTTTGTCTGCTAGTCTTTTTAAGGCTAATGGCCAATTGCCTTTACAATACACAAATTAAACAATACAACAGTGGACTTAAAATAATGATTAAACTAGGATAGCCGCTCTGAAACGGTCAATGCAAAAGACTTGGTGAGGAGTTTTAACCGGTTGTTGGCTAGCCTTTACCTTACAAATAACACAGAACTAATCACTAGACACACAAGTTAAAAGCAGATCGACCATGATTCAGTACAAAACATAACAAATAGGAGCATGGATCTTTAAGTATGATTTTTCCTGTTGGACAATGAACTAAGGTTGCACGACCAGATAGTTCAAAATTATTTCATGAATATTTGTGTACGCTATTTTGTCGTTTGAATGGTTAAATTAGTGTCCGGAAAAGCTGTAAATGGCCTTATTTTACATCTGTCCTGTACGTGTGTTAAAAGCGCAATTGTACAGTTGCATAATACATAATAATTGACGCACGAACAGCCATTGTTAACATTTTATCCTAAACGTGATTTCTAACATAACTTTGTATAGTTTTATCAAATGATGCGTTTGCTGTATTTTCAACAACGTAAAAAGTTATATAAGAAGCTTTGAACTTTTAGTATACGGTGTTATACATTTATTTTTGTATTATTAGACTCCCATGTATGTAGTTCAAATCGCATTTGCGAAAGTAAAATATTATTCATTTATTAGTATGCCTGTATTCCCACATGGACAGCAATATCGAGCTAACTGCGTGTGGACTCAACTTAATCCTCACAGAAGGTTGTATTCCGGCTCACGATGCACTCAAAACTACGTCATTGAGTGAAACAGTGTTGATCACAAAACTTTATGTTTTTTTCGGTCACTGATATACTCAGTACGTAAACAATGAGTAAGAAAATAATAGCCTTGATCCGCTAGGTGAAAAATCCCGTACAAGAGGTCAAAGTGAAAAAATGTTGTACCGAACACCGTAATCATGTATGCATATGTATAATAATAACTGCTTTCTCATGTTTTCAGTACAACAAAGTAATAAAAATACATACATTAATTATTATATTTTATCCACTGTAGTTGATGTTTATATGTTTCATAGGAAGAGAATTAAATGTTAAATTGCATCAAAAGTACATTGATAGATGTCTTGATAACTTTCACGTAAACATTCGTTATGTGTGCATTTTTAAAACTCTACCCCACCCCGACCCCACCTCCAAAAGAAGAACTGTCATACAACGTGGACAAAATTAATAAAGCGAGGATGCTGAATCGTACACGTGTTTGTAAAAAAAACGATTTAAGACTCCGGAATTGTGAAAGAAAAAATATTTCCGTTTAATTCTATGTTATCCGCTGTTGTTTCTTGTATTTGCAGAGAAAGCAGAGTTCTTTATTCTATTAACCGTATTTTATTTTCGCCGTGATAACCATTGATTGGAATGTACATTTTAAATAATTTGTTTCCCGGAAAAATAATGTTGCTTTTAAATTAGACTAAAACTATTGTTTTTGCACGACCCTATACCTGTTAATGGAAAACTCTCCGGTGACCGCAACCTGCTTCTTGATCCATGTCAGCAATTTGTCAAGAAAGTGGAACAACACCGTTTGATTCCATGGCTAAAAATTTCACAAATATTTGTGTTCTGTAGTTTACTCCTTCAATATAAAATGCAAGACTCGTACGGATGGTTTACACCTCTCCACACTTTCTCGAAAAAAGTAATATGTTTTAATGCATCTGAGGCAGTGAGATTTTCTGTTTTAAATGATATGTTTGTGATGTTCAAATGTTTCAAACTCAAATATAGAAAAATACAATAATAATTAAAAATATACAATAACTAAATTAATAATATTATTTTGTATCATGGCATTTAGATAGTATATAGCGATCGCTTGATGCACAAGTACATTTAATCAGAAACTAATATCGGATTTGATCCCAGTATATTATGTGTCAAAATGAGGTGAATTAACAGATAAATGTATTAGTAAAACATATTTTATTTTATGCTTTCCGATGGTTTATAGAGAAATATCAGTGATATTTTATCGATAATTTTCACTGTTTACTGTGAAATGACGTCATTTTTTTGACGAAATGACGCCATTTTCCCAGCGAAATTCTTTAGCTTAACTCTTTAACAATGTATATAAACTGTGAAAATAGGCATTAAATAAAAAGAAAATTTGTTGGGTTCGGTGGATTATCGATTTTAGTTCACTCGTGATCATATAAAATATATATTTTCACTCGTGAATTAAAATCGATAATCCACCGAATCCAACAAATATCCTAAAATTTAACAAATTACAAACATATATTTTTAACAGAATAAAAATACTAATGAAATACATTTTTAATATGAAATAAAATTAAAGATTAAACGTATATACAACCAAGAGAACTTTACAAACCAAAGCAGGGTTCGGGATGCTTCTGGTCTGGAAAGATTTCATTCTTGTAACGAGACCTTCGTCATCTCTGAATCCACAAAGTATTTCTTGAACACCACCTAGCTGACTTTGGGCCCACCATCGTAACAACCTGAACCTAAGGACGTTGGCGTTTAAAGAAATAAAGTTATGCCACGAATCAATAAAAAAAGAATACTAAGTATCGTTTAAGTCTCGAAATTAAAAAAATGTTTATCACAATAACATAAAAGATGTAAACGAAAGTGTTGCAGTGCCAATATGACTTTAAGCGAGATTAAACGCGCAAAAATGAGTTTAGCGTTCATTGTAAAGCAAGGTGGTCATTTGTATGTAATTCAAATGGGTCTTGTTCTGTGAAAGCTGGTCATAATGCATGTGCGTAAAGTGTCGTCCCAGATAAGCCTGTGCAGTCCGCACAGGCTAATCAGGGACGACACTTTCCGCTTAAATGGTATTTTCCGTTTAAAGGAAGTCCCTTTTTACCGAAAATCTAGTTTAAGCGGAAAGTGTCGTCCCTGATTAGCCTGTGCGGACTGAACAGGCTAATCTGGGACGACACTTTACGCACATGCATTATGCCCAGTTTTCTCAGAACAAGACACAAATGATTTTTGTAAACAAAATAATTGGGAGAATTTAAAACCAATATTCCTAAAAAATATGTGTCAGGTCTTTATTTATCAAACTATAGAGACTATTTATGTTTCACTATATAAACTTTCATTATTTCTCCCGTACTAACAAAGCAAAATATAACTTTATTATTTTAGTTTTGATCAGCAAATATAATTTACCTTTTAAAACGGTCGTTTTCTTCTGGTGTAGAAACATGTTTCATTGTTTTTATTTCAACAAATGAGCCGGTCTTTTCATCATAGGCGTCTATTTCACTGTTGAACACTTAAACATATAAAGATAATATTTAGCATGTTAAAAAAATCGGACGCATAATGCCGTGTTGCACAGAGCAAACAAAATGAAACCGTTGGAGACGTACCTAATGAATGTGCATTTATGTTCAATTGATTGACGAGTAGATATTTGCCATGTTGTTCCTGTGTATTCGTACAGCCCGATTCATCTGCAATGTATAAAGCTATGCAGCATACTATGTTGAACGAAAATGGTGTCATACAAGTAACGCAATTATAAACTCAGCAGGATACACAACTTACTTTTCTGAAGATCTTCGAGGATCTAAAGAAAAAATATTATTTTCCTTATTCATCGTGCATAATGTTTAGAGTTATTAAACATTAGCGGGACATGCACGAAAAGAATTATCTATAAAGTACCGATCGCTTAAACAACATACTCGTATCGCTTTATGTTTAGATACTTTAAGTCACAGGCACTCGGCAAAAGTAAATTTTGCCCCCAGCTGCTACCCCCTCCCAAAACTCTCAAAATTGTCTATTTGTTATACAAAATATATAATATATATATATAATATATATAGTGTGTGTCGAATTTTTGTTTACTTATTAAAAAAATCGACTAACCTTTTTTTGTTTTGATATTATGTATAACAAATGGACATTTAAATGGTTTTGGGAGGATGTAGCAGCTGGGGGGGGGGAACTACTGCCGAGTGCCGGTGCTTTAAAGGGGCCTTTTCACAGATTTTTGCATGTTTTGAAGTTTGTCATTAAATGCTTTATATTGATAAAAGTAAACATTAAATGTAAAAAGCTCCAGTAAAAAATCAAAAATAAAATTTAAAAAAGGAAAAAAATGTAGCCCGCAGCAGGGCTCGAACCAGTGACCCCCGGAATCCTGAAGTAAAAACGCATTAGCCAACTGAGCTATCCTGCCAAGCATACATGAGATGCGTATTTTAAACGTTATATAAGCAATCTTCGTAGTTTCACAAATTAAAACGACAACAACAGAACTCTCCAAATTATTCAATCGTTTCGCGTTGCAACGCTTTATAATTTTCAGGTTTTTAAATCGTCAAAAGATGCATATAATGGCTATATTAGACCATGGCAAATGTTCAGTTATATTGTTTCCTCACAAATATCATAACTAAACCGAAAATTTGCGAATCTGAAACAATTTTTTTCAATTTTGTCAATTTTCCAAACCGTGAAATAATCCCTTTAAGTAACAACATTAACTTAAAGTGAAAAAGTCGATCGCATGTTTACCTGTTTTGCTTTCGGTTAGAAGCTGCTCCATTTTCGGTCCCCAGTAATAGGACTTACGCCATACTCTATTGTTTTGAACCTTGTCCCAATTATTTTTCCTATCGAAACGACATATGTGGAATGCGCCGTGTTGAAGAATAACTGCCATCTTCCATTGACAGTGTGCATGCGTCAAGAATGGTGTGTACATGATATCGGTTAAAATGCAACGTCTGCTAACAATCAGATTGTTCAGTTCGTTCGTTGCAAGGTTCCTAAAATGTACATGTACTAGCTTCATTAAACATTCATTAAAACAAGGGCTGTTTGTAAAACATGCATGCCCCCATATGGGCTGTAAGTTGTAGTGGCAGCCATTGTGTGAATACGTTTTTTGTCACTGTGACCTTGACCTTCGACCTAGTGACCTGAAAATCAATAGGGGTCATCAGCCAGTCATGATCAATGTACCTATGAAGTTTCATTATCCTAGGCCTAATAATTCTCGAGTTATCATCAGTAAACCATTTTACTGTTTCGAGTCACTGTGACCTTGACCTTTGAACTAGTGACCTGAAAATTAATAGGGGTCATCTGCCAGTCATGATCACTGTACCTATGAAGTTTCATGATCCTAGGCGTAAGCATTCTTGAGTTATCATCCGGAAACCAATTTACTATTTCGAGTCACTGTGACCTTGACCTTTGAACTAGTGACCTGAAAATCAATAGAGGTCATCTGCCAGTCATGATCAATGTTCCTGTGAAGTTTCATGATCCTAAGCGTAAGCATTCTTAAGTTATCATCCGGAAACCATTTTACTGTTTTAAGTCACTGTGACCTTGACGTTTGATCTAGTGACCTGAAAATCAATAGGGGTCATCTTCCAATCATGATCAATGTACCTATGAAGTTTCATGATCCTAGGCGTAAGCATTCTTCAGTTATCATCCGGAAACCATTTTACTGTTTCGAGTCACTGTGACCTTGACCTTTGAACTAGTGACCTGAAAATAGGGGTCATCTGCCAGTCATGATCAATGTACCTATGAAGTTTCATGATCCTATGCGTAAGCCTTCTTGAGTTATCAACCGGAAACCATTTTACTATTTCGAGTCACTGTGACCTTGACCTTTGACATCGTGAACTGAAAATCAATAGGGGTCATCTGCCAGTCATGATCAATATACCTATGAAGTTACATGATCCTTGGCCTAAGCATTCTTGAGTTATCATCCGGAAACCATTTTACTATTTCGAGTCACTGTGACCTTGACCTTTGACCCATTGACCTGAAAATCAATAGGGGTCATCTGCCAGTCATGATCAATGTACCTATGAAGTTTCAAGATCATAGGCCTAAGCGTTCTTGAGTTATCATCCGGAAACCATCTGGTGGACGGACTGACCGACCGACCGACCGACATGTGCAAAACAATATACAGTCCACTCTCGTTATCTCGACATCGGATATCTCGATATTCTCGATATGTCGAAGTAAGCTCAATGTCCCAACTTTTTTCCTTCTTTATCTATATAAATAAACATCGCATATCTCGATTTTCGTTATGTCGAATAATTCGATATCTCGATATAAAATTTTGTCCCGAGTCCCGATTTTACATGTATTTACTGTGGTTTATCTCGAAGTGCGAATAACTGTTCCAGTGTCGGCAAAAGGTGCGAAAAATTTTCTTTGATACTTCACCGTCCCGCTTCGCCCGGCTGCTCCCGATACTGTGCGGTAGGAAATTGATCCGTTAATTGCATCAATGATCATACGTGTGTAATGTCGTTAGCCATTAACACTTGAGTAAGGCCTGTCACTTTAACTGTCACATTAACATCAATTAACTGCAATTAATACATAGCCTGCCGACATGCCGAAAGATTTATTGTTTTTTACAAACAACATTCCAAAATGCATGGAGTTATATTTTTGCGTATATAAACCGTCGCAAATTCGTCTTGATTGGACGTCAATTGCATCATAACTTTAAATAGCTACATTAACGGATGTTTACTCGACAGTTTAGAAAAATTATAACCGCATGTGTTCATTGTGTTCATGCAATTCTGTAATACTTAAAACGTCATTTTAAGCATTTAAAAAGCAACATTAATCGTGCCTCGTAAAAACGCGTATATATCAGGTAAAGATTATTATGCCACACGGTGACGGCTTAAGTTAGACCACTTAGCATGTATTTTGATGTTAAAAAACAGGGTAAATTTTCGTCTTATTTTTTCTTTGAAAATGCCTAATCGCATATCTCGAACTGTCGTTATCTCGATATTTTTTCTTGTTCCCGACGACTTCGAGATAACGAGAGTGGACTGTACGCCCTTTTCTTCGAAGGGGGGGGGGGGGCATAAAAAAACAACCAACAAACTACGTACATTCTGAATTTGTCTATCTTCTGCGATATTTATCAATAACATAATGACCGTATTGAGAGCAAAATTGCCCAACGGTTAATGAATAATTGAAAACTATTTACATCTTTGAGATCCTGTTCCTTTCATAGTTGTATCAAAAGAGTATCGTGTCTTCTAAACAGGATAAAAAACAGACAAAAAGTAAGAGAACTACAATTATTTGAAGTTGTTGATGTCTCCACATATTCTAAACAAGGATATAAGTAAAACTGATGGATGCTCCCCAATGATGCTTTGTCGATAAATGGGTTAATTGTGTGGAAAAAAGTGAGACCTTGAGAAAATCTTATATTAGCCTCAGTGACCTTGACCTTGACCCCAGTGACCTCAAACCTCATCAAACGGTAGAGGTCCATGCAGGGTACCTACAAGCCAAATATATAAGAGATCAGTCAAATATTGAAGGCGCTATGAGAAACTGTAACCAAAGTGTGACCTTGAGAAAATCTATTATTAGCCTTGGTGACCTTGACCCCAGCGACTACAAATCTCATCAAAAGGTAGAGGTCCATGCAAGGTACCTACATGCCAAATATGAAAGAGATCGGTAAAGTATTGAAGGTGCTATGAGAAACTGTAACAAAAGTGTAGCGGAAAAATCTATTATTAGCCTTGGTGACCTTGACCTTGACCCCAGTGACCTCAAACGTCATCAAAAGGTAGAGGTCCATGCAAGGCATCTACATGCCAAATATGAAAGAGATCGGTAAAGTATTGAAGGTGCTTTGAGAAACTGTAACAAAAGTCTATTATTAGCACTGATGACCTTGACCCCAGTGACCTCAAACGTCATCAAAAGGTAGAGGTCCATGCAAGGTACCTACATGCCAAATATGAAAGAGATCGGTAAAGTATTGAAGGTGCTATGAGAAACTGTAACAAAAGTCTATTATTAGCCTTTGTGACCTTAACCTTGACCCCAGTGATTTCAAAAGTCATCAAAAGGTAGAGGTCCATGCAAGGTACCTACATGCCAAATATGAAAGAGATCGGTAAAGTATTGAAGGTGCTATGAGAAACTGTAACAAAAGTGTGACGGAAAAATCTATTATTAGCCTAGGTAACCTTTACCTTGACCCCAGTGACCTCAAACGTCATCAAAAGGTAGAGGTCCATGCAAGGTATCTACATGCCAAATATGAAAGAGATCGGTAAAGTATTGAAGGTGCTATAAGAAACTGTAATAAAAGTCTATTATTAGCCTTGGTGACCTTGACCTTGACCCCAGTGACCTCAAACGTCATCAAAAGGTAAAAGTCCATGCAAGGTATCTACATGTCAAATATGATAGAGATCGGTAAAGTATTGAAGGTGCTATGAGAAACTGTAACAATGTCTATTATTAGCCTTGGTGACCTTGACCGCAGTGACCTCAAACGTCATCAAAAGGTAGTGGTTTATGCAAGGTATCTACATGCCAAATATAAAAGAGATCGGTAAAGTATTGAAGGTGCTATGAGAAACTGTAACAAAAGTGTGACCGTACGGAAGTACGGAAGTGCGGAAGGACAAACTGGCAACTATATGCTCCCCATATATATATATATATATATATATATATATATATATATATATATATATATATATATATATATATATATATATATATATATATATATATGGGGAGCATAAAAAAGCAGCAAAAAAGTATGTACATTTAAGCAGCCACCATAAACACAAAGCTTTCAAATCGGTCAAATAATTAAAAGAGGGTCATCATTGCCCTTAAGCGCTCTTCTGAATTTAAGGTACAACAATTGTCGAATACTTGAATAGTGACATAGTTTTTAACATCTTGACATGTAATCAAACAAACATATATTAATAAAAAAATATATATATATACATATTGTTAAGATAATCATTTTACCACGGTTGATCAAAAACTGAGAACTTAATGTAGATTCTTAAGTGGAAATACTTTTTTTTCCTAAGAGTTTACCTGTTGACCTAGTTTTTGAATGCGCGTGACCCATATTCGAAATTGGCATAGATATAATTAAGATTCTGACCTAGTTTATTGAGTCATAAAGGCTGTTTGTAGAGCGGTAACACTGTTTTTGGTTGTTCGCAAGACCGGTGTTTTGAAAATCGGTGTGCAGGGTACTACGATTCACCAAATCAGACTCAACCCGTATCCGCGCCGAAAATGACTTCGATGCGCGGAATAGTATACTTTAAATAACATTGTTGACTATTGAAAATAGTCCACCGCGTGTTACGTTTAAATCGCGTACCACAGCTCTCCTTAAATATCACACGGGCAGGTCAGCCAATAGATGCATTCACGAAGACACAGCGGGACCTCTTTATGACCTCAGAAATACACACATTATGAAATACACAATGCGCGCAGGACAGCAGCTGAGGTTATTAATTAGCAACCTTAAATAACAACTGATTCCTTATCATATCGACGGGAGAAAAACGGAAAACCCAAATACCATTTTATTAAGTGATCAATAGAACATTATTTCATTATGTAAAGCAAAAAAAAACAGAACATGTTTTATTTTAATATGCATATAAATCCCAGTTCATCATTGTTTTATAATGATGAGTCATACGCTGTTAATTGAGAAAAATCGTGACAATTGGAAATAATGTATCAAATTTTGCTTAAACTCAACAGAAAACAACAAACGGGTTTGTTTTGATTATTTTCCCTATTATTGTGTTTCATAAATGTTTAATTAATACTTCGCATTTTGACTCGGTACTCGGTCACTTAATCTTACGGGAAGAAATTATGGACTATCGATAAACGATGATAACACCGTATTGCTCTCAAGATGAGGAAACAAAACTACCGAAATAGTATAGTCTCATGATGAGCCGGAAATGGTTTCATTATCTAACCACAAATATTTGCCGTGGAAAAACACAGTTTGACTTCAATTTTCTTTCGAAAAGTATTGTGCGAAGATGGTCAATTTATAAGAAACAACGATATCTTTAAAGACCCGCGTCATGCGAAAATGGGTCTTATGCCATATGAGCCCAGCGTAGCTATAACCCAGCCTGTGTATCTCAGTCTGGTCAGCAGATACCTTATGAGACTACGAAACCTTGCGTGATCTATTGCGGACAGCGCAGCTGCTGACCAGACTGCTCGATTGCTCAGACTGGACTTAAGCTAAGCAAGCCTAAGTGCAATAAGACACATAATCGCATGACTCGGCTCTGAAAGTGTTATTTGAATGTGTCTAAAGAAAACTGCGTGTTATTCAAATATTAAAATACCGTATATTTCCATGGTGAAAAATCAACTCATAATACGCCATGTGATTAGAAATATTATGTGATCTCACGTAGTATAATTGTATTTACGAACAATTACGTATGGTTTTAATATACCTGCACTAAATAACACACATATCATGCGGTGAATATGCGAGTAACAAGTTACAAAAATCTACCATAATTTAAACCTTTTTTAAAATTAAATTATTTACAAAAGTATATTTTCTAACTATATTTCAAGTCAGGATATTTGTTTATGTAAGTGGTTCCGATCGCCAAAAAGCCAATAACGATTTAATCTTTGAGCTGGCGATTGAAGTTGAAAATGTTAAAGATAAGGGTAATTGTAAACAAGAAAAATGGCGCGGCAGAGGCCGACGCGTATCCCCACGCCGCATAGATGTTATATTAAAAGGCAGTTTTGGGTGGGGTGGGGTCCCGGGGCCGGTCATGGGGACATGGATGGTCGAGATAGACCGTGGTGTCATAAGAGATGTTGAGTATTAATTTGAATTCAATTGGTGAATAAATGAAGAAGTTATGTTAAAACAAAATTTTGGGTGAGCGTGGTCTATGTGGGCGGTGCGCCCTAGGGTAGGTAATGGGGCCATGCATATTTGAGATTGACCGTATTGTCATAAGAGAAGTTCAGTATCAATTAGAAGTGAATCGGTGTAGAAATGAAAAAGTTAATTTAAATTAACATAAAAATGAGTGAAAATCTCAGACCCGGCCCAATCCCAACCCCCATAATTTGTGACCCAGGGGTAAGATCAAAATTCATGAGTATAGGTTTCAAGGTTCTAGTGCTTATAGTGTAGGAAGATATAGAGGCCAGGACGGACGGACGGACGGACAGACGGCGGAGAAAACCACATAATCCCCCGCTCCAATTTGGAGAGCGTGGGGATAATCAATGACAGATAAGAAACAAAGTACTGAATGTACTGGTGTGACGATGCTTTTGAAGAGGATGGATAAAAAAGCATCAATTTAACTTTATCTACATCATCACAAGTGTGTATGTCGGTACGAAAAAAAAAATACGAAAAAAAAATTGTGTACGAAAATTTTGGGTAAGAAAAAATTACGCAAAAACAAAATTGGTGTACGAAAAAAAGTTTGGTACGAAAAAAAAGTTGGGGTACGAAAAAAATTGGGTAAAAAAAAAATTGGGTAAGAAAAATTTGGTTAGGAAAAAAAGTTGGGTACGAAAAAGAATTTGGGTACGAAAAAAATGGGTTCGAAAAATTTTGGGTACGGAAAAAAGATTTAGGGTACGGGGAAATATGGGTACGAAAAAAAAATTTGGTACGAAAAAAAATTTGGGTACGAAAAAAAAATGGGTACGAAAAGTTTTAGGTACGAAAAAAAAAATGGGGGTAGGGGGAAGTAGTACCCGTGGACCTCTCGATAAATTTGAGGGAGGACGGGAACCAAGCTGCCTTTACCTTTATCAATGGCCCTGGGTGGGCAATGTGGACATGGACAGTCGAGATATACCGTGTTGTCATAAGAGATGTTCAGTATTAATTTGAAGTCAATTGGTGAATAAATGAAGAAGTTATGTTAAAACAAAATTTTGGGCCCCACCCCATTCTCCACTATCTCCTCCTACACTATTAGCACTAGAACCTTAAAACTTACACTCATGGTAGCTATGAGCATATGTGCGACGGTACACTATTTGGAATTTTGATGTGACTCCTGGGTCAAAAGTTATTATCATGTGCGTCGCATGTTGTTAGTAGAATGAGTTTTTTCAACCATTTTACCCATTTATTTACCCATAACTTTTGACCCAGGGGTCAGATCAAAATTCAAAATAACTCACCGTCGCACATATGCTCATAGCTACCATGTGTGTAAGTTTAAAGGTTCTAGTGCTAATAGTGTAGGAGGAGATGGTGGCCAGGAAAGACGGACAGACAGTGGAGATCAATACAATAATATCTAGTGCAAACTATGTCTGAAGTCCCGTTTGCAAAATTGGGTTGGGGAATTTTCTCACTTGCTGTGAGTTAATTAGTCCTTATTCATGATTAATAACCGAGGTTCTTGTCCGTTACACTGCCAGGAGCCTCAAATTACCAATATCCAATATGGCCGCCGACGACCATGTTGAAAAAGAAAAAAACATTGCCTTTTGGAGTAAAATCAAATGTTTACCTCTAAATTATGTATTTTTTGGTATGAACTCAGTTATGAGAGGACTTGTTAAATATGGAGGGTAATTGATCCGGAAAGGTCAAGTACAAGGTCATATGATACATCAATGACCTTGAGTTGACCTTGGACAGTAAAAGCCAGTGTATAAACTTTAATATGACAAATTTTGACGTAATTAATTCAATTACAATATTGTTGTGCACATTTTACGTAATATTGGCACATTTAGATAATTTACGCATGTTGTACTCACAGACAAGTGACTAGTAAATTGAAAATGTTCACATTCGGTGGAAAAATACTACAGTGAGCTTGACTCAAACCCAAATGCAGATGGTATGAAAATGTGATAATCGACCAAACCCCTTACCAAGCGAACCCGTGATATTTGTTCAACGTTGGCTCAAAGTCAAACCGACGTAGCATCTATTTGATGTCGGGAAGATTTTGAACCAATGTCATGTGTTGGTTGGGTAATCACTGAGTCATCCCCAGTCCCAGGGACAGGCTAACGGGCTTACACCTTATTACATATGGCATTATAGTAAAAATGCACACAACTCAGCATTATAGCAAAAACGCACACAACTCATCAACATGAAACATTCTCATTTTAATAGGTTTAAAGATACTTTGTTTCATATAGATTACATACAGTTCCAAAGTTAGTCATTTCAAGTCAGGTTTCCACAAGGTGCATTGTCCACTTTACCATGACAAAATGTGATACAAAGCACTTCAGCAGCACGGCACGGAAAACGTCAAATATCGCACTTTCCTGCACACTTGCACAATATCAGCAAGCTCCGTGGTAAAGGTTTCAGGCACTTTGTGGGCAACAGCATGCCAAGGTGCTCCTACAATCCACCATGTGTAACTGGTGCCAGCCGTGTCTCGGGACCATCAATAGTTATGAGCAGTTTACATGCCCAATGTATAAGAAAGGCTCCTCTACGAATATGTCCTTTGAGTACACTGCTTGTACGAGGTAGGCAATCAAGTCAAGCACTAGCACTGGTATAGTTCTCTAGTCGGAGATGGTCAAATGTTTCCGCAGCTGTCGTCGATCTGGTCCCTGCCCTGACGCGTACCAGAAACTTTTCTACTTATGCTTCATCCTGCTCTGACAAGGTATCTGTCTCTCCAAAATTCATTAACAACTGTACCGGTTCAGAGGTCACGGCTGCATACTTGGCCCCTACTTTACTCATGCAGTTGTCGCCTGTCAATATGTGAGCCTTTATCATTGTCGTTGCCAGCGGTGTCCCAAGCCGAAAAATTGTCTGATGCAACGGAAGCATTCGACGCTTTTCACCAGTACCATACTGCTGCCATATTTCTATCATACTGAGTGTCTGAAAATATGGAGTGAAGTGAAGCAATAATGCAAAGCTGTTGGTGTCGCTTGACATCACAACAACTCTTTGACACTGGTTGATACGAGCAGCCCACTCAACATGAGCCACTACCCTGGCATCGGCCTTCTAAATCCAGTTTAACAGTTCAGGAATGACGTCATTACCAAATTTAATTGCTGGAAGAGCTTCATTGTCAAAGAAAACTGAACTTGCAATGATAGGGTTGGCACAGACGTCATTGCACACTATATCCCTTACCAATAGTAAAAAAGTACGCTTATTTTCCTCGGATGCCCAGAATGTATTAAGTTTTTGTGGGATTGATGTGTCTCTGCTCATGTCAATAATTCCAATACCTGTTGCTTCGTCTCCGCGCCGCAACCGTTTACCTTCCTTTAAATACATTTAAACGTTTGAGTCTAGTACAA
The DNA here is from genome assembly GCF_020536995.1 of Dreissena polymorpha. Taxonomy (NCBI): domain Eukaryota; kingdom Metazoa; phylum Mollusca; class Bivalvia; order Myida; family Dreissenidae; genus Dreissena; species Dreissena polymorpha. The sequence goes on along the minus strand of NC_068370.1, from coordinate 6,738,263 downwards.
AATGTACTCTGGCCCCATCTCATATGCTTGACGCTGAGTTGATGACAGCATTGATTACACCACCCAGAGTGGAAAATTGTGCAAGTGACATATGTCGCATCTTAGACGATGACATGAGTGGGAAGAAGAGATTCCCGACTCCATTTACCAGTCTAGATTCAATCTCCCCAATAAGTTTTGTCTTATTGACATGGCAAATAATTGAGATGAAGAAATCAAATCATGACATAATATCTGTTTGAGGGAAATGCCTCGTTCCTTTGCAATGTCAATGCTCCTCTGTGCATCTGCCATATCTTTAGATGACGGGGCTTTCCGTTCCTTAAGAATAGCTTTTGATGTCAATAATGACTGTTTAAGATGGTCAGTGACCTTGGGAAGCTGTCTCTTTGAAATACTGTTTGGCTTTCTCAACTATTCTCTCCTACCTGTATGCGCGGTAGACACTTTCACCTTTTTCAATACATACAGGCCGCACATCAACCTCTTTGTCAACAATTGTGTCAGTAAATTGTGTAGTGGAACGGGAACACTGACCGTCAACATTGTGGTTGAACGAGTGACAACGAGTGGCGCTCAGCGAATGCTGAAGATGACATTATGTGTGATCCATCGGCTTGATAGGTGGTTAGAAGATTGGGGAGGCTGGTGATGGACACTATCTCATGGAACAAAAGCTCAAATTCTGCTACTGCACCAGCATTGCGTGTCTCTCCTACAACATAGTCTGCTCAACCTTCATATAACCTGCAACCATGCAAAACCACCTGGGCGGTCCCGAACAACCCATTGACCAATGGAAAATCGCTGATAAAGCTCAGGATGTGTGAACTCCATTACATTTATTTGTTCAAGGTACCATGAACCGTAACGCAAGTAATTAATGCACTCATATTCAGCAAATATTTGCAAGGAATCTTCAATGGTAGCTACATGCAGATTCCAATTTCCTTCTCTGTCAGAGACTATCGCTTTTTTAACGATGGACACTAACTGCAACCAAACACCAAAGAATTGGCAAAGCTCAGACTTAGCCTCACATTCTCACTGAAACTCAAGAAAGTCTTGATGCAATTGTTCCATCTGCCCTTTAATAACCTCAAACTGCTCTGGACAGCGTTTATTGGCAACAAGCATGTTTTACAGCTCCTTCATCTGCTCCAGGACTGGGTATGTAGCCTTGTCCTTATGTGTCCAAAAATCTTGCCACTCCAGTTTATGAATTAAGTCCTCCACCATCAGCATAACAGTGAGGGCCCGTACATAATGGCTGCCGTTCAACACTGTCTCTATCACACCTGGTCCAAACACCCCGCATTCGATCAATGCGTCATCTAGGCCAAAGCCTCGCCTTATTCCTTAGTGCAGCAGCTCTCTTTACCCTCGCACGCCCCGTTTCTTTACTGGTAAGAGGTGATTTGTTATCTTCCTGGCAGATGATACATAAACTGTGATGCAGCCCGTCATCCTCTGCCACCAAGGGGACCAAACTTGTGCTTTTTGGAGAAGATATTTTAGATTCCATAGTAACCAACTGCTGAGTTAGTTAAAAGTGCCAAAAAATACACTAGCTCTTAAAACCTTGAATAGACTGATTGGAATCTACCAAATGTCCTCGTTCGTTAGTTTTCCTTTTTTATAATAGTATTTTATTTGTTTTTATTTCACATGTGATTAACAATATAATCCAAATAAAACTGTTATTACTATACTTCTAAGTTCTTTCCGTATTCATGGTCTAAAATCAACTGTTCCTAAATACTGAAAATTGTTAGAAAATCTGATGTCTGTATTGTCTGCATAATTTGAAAAGAGATACTACATTGACATTTTCTCTGATAAACAAAGATCGTAGAAATGTAAACATTTAACAGTAGAATCAAAGCAACAAAGCCAATTAATCAAACATGGGAGCAAACTAAATAAACCAAAGTTTATCAAAATAGCAGCCAGCATGCTGTGTAAACAGACTTGCATTTCGCAATACCGTGACTTTCCCGCTTTTGTAAATAAAATGATCGGATCAATGTTTGCAATCAAAATGCACTAATTAGCATAAAATTAAATGATTATCTATAAAGAATAATAATTATATTGCAAATTTTTTTTAGATTTTAATTAAAAAAACCATATGCAAATAATCATTTGACAATTTAAAACTGCATAAATAAGCGTTACATTTTAGTAAAATTGAAGCTGTCAATTCACAAAATTAACAAATCAAAGGAATGAGCGGTATAAATGACAAAATGGCCTTGTACATGCCGTTTCAAGTTCATTCTGACTTTGAAAAGATACAATGATAACATAAATTCCACTGAGAAACGCCCCCAACTACATTTTGCAAACGGGTCCACATACAAAGTACAGGACTAATCTTTTAAAAGCGTGTGGATAAAAAGTAAAGGCTTTTCTATAAATGTATAAGTATTTCATACTTCAAAGAGCACTCGGTACCTACTTCAAAGCGCAAGCGCCATAAACGCCATATAGGGTAATAGACCCACTGATAAGAGACACATGTTGCATAACGTGCATAGGCCTATCAAATATTTAGGTAGCGCACCTGTACTGGGCATCTTTCCAAATATAATCTAATGTATTATTTTCTTAATCAGCATCATTTCACTGAACTACATGCACATTTTTAGGTAGGCTTTCCATGCTTTAAAGAAAATATACTGATATACTTTTTCAAAACCACCCCCACGCTCGGCTTTTGTCCAGTTTATTTGCACCCCTGGGGTATATGAAAGTTCCATAATTCATCCAGATTTCAAAATATGGGCATGCAGTTGGTGTGTACAGATGCAGTAAAGTTGTTTACAGTTTAAACAAGATAAAATACGTATTCATTTATAGCCTGTTATCTAGGGAAGAGCGCCATGAAATGTAAGTGGTTTCAGCCAAGTAAAAATTGGGTTGGTTAAAAACAAAGTGTCATAAAATTCAAAATAGTATCATTTAAGTCATATGTTGAACTAAGTTTTTATAGATAAACTATATACAGCAAAAATACCAAGAAATAGACAGATTTACCGTTTACTGTTTGAAATAAAACTAAAAATGCAACATGCATGATTCGTTTTTCAGCAGTAAATCACCAAATTTAGCCATAACGTTGTTTTAATTTAAAAAAAATGAAGAATGTGCATAAAAATTGCAACATATTTCATGTTAAACTAATGAGTATAAATGAAAGCAGTATTATTAAGCTATCCAAAGTAATTAATTTTATCATACAAGCATATCAGATTCTATTAACTGTAACTGAAGAGGCTACATGGACAGACGCTGAAGTACAAAATGTTCACAATTTAAGCCAGTATATATGTACCATCTACTATGACAAAAGCTTCTATTAATGACACGTATTATAAAGAAGTTTCCTTATGTTAGATAAATAGAGGATATGTGTTTGTTTTGAGTGAATATGAAACATTTATTTCAATGATAAGTGAAAAAATTGCATTATGTTCGCGAGCGCATGGCGCTAGTGAAAATATAAAAACAAGAGGGCCAAGATGGCCCTAATTCGCTTACCTGAGAGGAGTCGGTTCATTCTTTACCAAATGTCAAACTTTAACTTTGTCCAGACAAACATCCTGGTCAAGTTTCATCATTATTGAACCAAAACTCCGGCGCATGGAGTGTTTTGTTTTTGTAAGATTTGACCTGGCCGTTACCTATATTTTGAATTGACCCCCCTAACCAAACATCAAACTTTGCTTACAAAAATAAATATTATGACCAAGATTCATAAAGTCTGAAACAAAACTGTGACCTCTAGAGAGTTTACAAGGATTTTGTATACTATAATGAAAATTTGGACAATCTAAGGGCAATAATTATGGCATTAATTATGTTATTTTGCTCCATATCAAACATGACTGAGATCTTTCAGCAACTTTGATAAAGAATGCTTGAGAAATGTGAATGCGAAAGTGTTAACAAACCAAATGTGGACGGACGGACGGCGGACAAATAGCAATCCTAAAACCTCACCTGAGCAATCAGGTGAGCTTAAAAGTGTGTTTCACCGATCTGAGCCATTTTCCAACTTGTCCGAGAAATCAATAAAACCAATGTATTGACTAAGTTTCACGATGATTATGCAAAAAAGGTGACTTCTATAGGGTTCGATCACAAGGTTTCTCTCTAGTCACATTAGGAAAACTGTCCCACCCCCCTGGCGGCCATGTTTTTTTACCGATCGGGACCATTTGCGAACTCATCTGAGATATATATAAAACCAATCTTTTCACCAAGTTTCATGATGATTGGGCTGGCAAAAAATGTGACTTCTAGAGTGTTCACAAGCTTTTTTTTACTAAATAAATATAAGAAAACTGCCCCCCCCCCCAATCCCGGCAACCATGTTATTCAACTGACCGGAACCAATTTCAGACTTAACTCTCGTATCAAGGAAAAAAATGTTCTGACCAAATTTTATAAAAATTGGGCCAAAAATATGACTTCTAGCGTGTACACATGTTTTCACTAAATACATATAGAGAAAAATGCCCCGCCCACTGGCGGCCATGTTTTTTCACCGATCTGGACCATTTTCAATCTCGTCCGAGATATCATTAAAACCAATGTTTTGACCAACTTTCATTATGATTGGGCAAAAATTGTGACTTCTAGAGTATTTACAAGGTTTCTCTATAGCCAAATAAGGAAAACTGCCCCGCCCACTGGCGGGCATGTTTTTCAACGGACCGGAACCACTTTTGAACTCAACCAACATATCATTAAGGCAAACATTTTGACCAAATTTCATGAAAATTGGGCCAAAAATGTGACTTCTACAGTGTTCACATGTTTTCACTATATATATAGAGAGAGAACAAGATGTGTTTGTGAAACACAATGTCCCCCAATATGACGTTTGACCTTGAAAGATGACCTTGACCCTTCACCACTCAAAATGTGCAGCTCCATGAGATACACATGCATTTCAAATATAAAATTGCTAGCTTCAATATTGCAGAAGTGACATAACATGAGCAATTTTGACCCATATATTTGACCTTGAAGGATGACATTGACCTTGACCTTTCACCACTCAAAATGTGCAGCTCCATGAGATACACATGCATGCCAAATATCAAGTTGATATCTTCAATATTGCAAAAGTATTCATAAAATAAGCGATTTGGGCCACATATATTTGACCTCTGACCTTGAAGGATGACTTTGACCTTGACCTTTCACCGCTCAAAAGGTGCAGCTCCATGAGATACACATGCATGCCAAATATTAAGTTGCTATCTTCAATATTGCAAAAGTACTCATAAAATGAGCGATTTTGGCCACATATATTTGACCTCTGACCTTGAAGGATGACCTTGACCTTGACCTTTCACCACTCAAAATGTGCAGCTCCATGAGATACACATGCATGCCAAATATCCAGTTGCTATCCCGAATATTGAAATAATGCAAAAGTGTACATTAAATGAGCGATTTTGACCCATATATTTGACCTTTGACCTTGAAGGATGACCTTGACCTTGACCTTTCACCATTTAAAATGTGCAGCTCCATGAGATACATATGCATGCCAAATATCAAGTTGCTATCTTCAATATTGCAAAAGTTATTGCATATGTTAAAGTTGGCGCAAACCAACCAACAGACCAACCAACAGACCAACAGAGCAACCAACCAACAGACAGGGCAAAAACAATATGTCCCCCACTACTATAGTGGGGGACATAAAAATGCCCCGCCCACTGGCTGCCATGTTTTTGTACCGATCTGGACCATTTTCGAACTCGTCCGAGATATCAATAAAACCAATGTTTTGAGCAACTTTCATGATGATTGGGCAAAATTGTGACTCCTAGAGTGTTAACAAGGATTTTCTTTTTTTTACCTAGTGACCTAGTTTTTGATCCAGCATGACCAAGTTTCGAACTCGATCGAGATATCATTGGGACAAATCTTCTGACCAAGTTAAATGAAGATCTGACAATAAATGTGACCTCTTAGAGTGTTTACGAACAAATTTGGACGGACGACGGACGGACGGACGACGGACAAAGACCGGTCACAAAAGCTCACCTGAGCAATCAGGTGAGCTAAAAATTGTGTTCTTCGATGCAAAGCAGGCAGTTATTGCAATTATTGTGTTTTTGCTGGAAAACCGGACTCGAAGTCAAGTGAATAGTATAACGGGTTGGTGTTATTTTGGTGAATTACGTTGGTTCCAAGCGTAAACAAACAAATATATTTATTCATTTGCACAAATCGATTGTGGTTATCAAACCCTTGTTTCGAAAAAAAATGTTCAGTTTAATACATGTAATTTGATTTTATTATAACTTATAAAATCAAAAAAGGCTTAATTGGAAAATGAAGACTTACTCTGAAATCCATTTAATCATAAGATTAATATCTTCATAATTTTCTTCTGGTTTTTCTTCTCTATCCTCATACCCTTCATCTAAATTCAAACTGACATTATTAAGATCCTCGGGCCTTTTCAGGTAACGCATTTGGCTTTTATCAAACGTAATGTTTCCTTTTCTATCTACAGAAATATGTCCTTTAGTCACGGGAGAGGGGAACTGACCTCTTTCTGAAATCGGCTTCATAATATACGGTATTGTAAACGTAGACCCATCCGATTTGTGTCTCTCCATTGTTTCGAATTCTTCTCACCTTAAGAAAAACTAGTTATATACCCGATTATGCTGTCTTCTATTTTTAAAAAATGCATGTTTAAAAACTTCCTTAAGAAATACTTGTTACATACCATGTAATACCGTCTTAATTTTTTTAAAAATGCGTGTCAAACTTACGTGTTCAGTTTTTATTTGGATATTCCGTCGTAAAAATAGTCTTTTGAAATGTATACATATTATGTAATCAGTATTTTGGTATCGATCCAAAGTATATGTAATGATCGCTTATCTATGATCAAATTTTATTGCATTAAAGTGTTATTTGGGAACCCAGCTTATTCAACGAATCAATGACGAACATACAAGTTACAGTATCGTATTACGATTCATAATAACAATATAAAAGAGGGATTGTTTGCGTTCAGAAAGAGGTTAATTCGGAAATGTGAATTCAATTCGATCACGGACTCTAGATAAACAATATTTATTCACATACTATACATGCTGTCTATACATAATGCATGCATCATTCCATCAACACGTCATTTAAACTATTTCAAGTATTTTTTCGGAATTAGGGATAGTACAATAACACAACAGGTCACCCTATGTAAGTTACCCATATTTGCTATCGATTCAAAATGATGATTTGTTGCAAAACATCAGTATATTTTATTTAGGAAAGAAATTCGATAGTAATGACTTGTCGATGTTCTTCGTAAGCCGCGTGAGAACATATATCCATTTCAGACGAAAATACATGTTACTAAGACATATTGAAAGTATGGTTTACCAGATAAGTTACCTTCAACTCTTATATACGAGGTTAATGACGTGAGCGTAAATTCGTAAATAAAGTACTTGCCCATTTACTTTTATATAATGGAATTGATACTTTGTTTTATTTTTAGTGTAAAATACACAGTGTTTTCACGAGGTACCTGTCTCGACTTAATATATAATCGGTATAAAAAAATATTTAATTGAAGCAAATAATATCAGCTTAGGGTAAACAGTCATTCATGCAGTGCCAGTATATAAAAAGTTTAACTTTAAACCACCCGCTGTCTAGTTATTTTCAAATTATTTTTTAAATATATAATAATGATCACATTAACTATTAAAATTGCAATCTAATATATAGAACAAATATAGATATTTTATGACTTTGTAATACATAAAAAATATACTGGTAAAGGAGGCAAACATATATTTTGTTTTCATTACGATTTTGGACAAAAATAAATAAACAAATTAAGAACTTTTTGTTTTAGCATTTTTTGTTATAATTCCCTTCAACAATAGATGATTCCACACTTTAAAGGCAACTCGAAATAACACCAGAGGTACTACGCTAACAGAATATGGCATGAGACCCATTTTCGCATGACGCGGCTCATATTTAATCTTAATTAAACTATTAAGTTTGCTTGATCAGATCTGGCAAAGCTTGTTTCAGTTTGTTGTGAAAAAAACATGATGAACATTGAAATGCGACGTATTTTTGAATAACGATCTGATCAACTATCTATATCATTCCATGTAGAAAACCTCATTGTGTTCAATATTAAAGGGTAACCATATTTAAACTGCTTGTCATCTGATTACGAACTGTTCATGCTATGACATGAACGCCCTATACGATTGTCTCTCAAACGTTTGGTTGGTCTGATTCTCAGTGCATCAAATATTGTAAGCCAGTCTGGTAGACTGAAGGACAGACCCTTTAAAGCCTGACTTAATGGCAGAAAAAAAATCAGCAAATATTTTGACAACGCAAGACGGCTTTAAAAAGATGTATAATCCTCTATGTAATCTTAACTACTCATGGATCATGCATCACTTAAAATACAAATTAACGATGTCAAGTGTACACATGCAAGTAAGTAACTGCATACGTACATATTGACACGGTTCTATCTTTAACTTTTATTTTTAAGTTTTTTATCGGTTAATCACGGCGTTTTTCGTCACCAAAACTTTTATTATCTTGTATTTAAATATTCAAATTTACGAAATAAATATTGCCAGTACAATGCACTCTCAATGGTAATGACAACTTTTGCGCTTAAAAAAGTGGTCATAATCCTGCACCTTGAATCTGCAGGCCATTAGTCGCCCATTGGCATATGTGTCAGTTGAACTTCAAGAGTATTTTCATGTGAATGCGCAGTTGGGACACATTTCTAGAAGATTTAAAACTAACAATGTAGCAAGATTAGCACAAGCTTCAACAAGACTGTACCTAAAGAATGCAAGAACTGCATATGCAGCTTTTGTAATTGAAATTTGTTATGGATTAGGACAAAATCAACATTTCTATTAGTAAAGGGGCCCATATTCAGACCTCCAGGACAGGAAAAGACGCCAGAAGTTTATAACTGTTCATATATTTTTTTATTTATCAAATTAATTGTAAAATAAAACATAAAAACAATTACAGGAAATGAATATTTAACAATGACTTTCCAATAAACACACATATCACATAACCATTTTGACTATAACATTAACTAACATGGACGACGTGATTGCTAGGCCAGCTCGAGAAGTATAAATGACTATTTTCATTTAAAATGACATTAAACAAATTCATACAAACACAAACCCACACTTCACAGTACATTTTGGTTCATGCCATCTATGACCTCAAGTGGCCACATGGTTGCCATGTCAGCGTTGTGTCCGAGGTTCTGTATCTTGAAAGGGCGGATAACGGGAACGCTGCCTGTCCGCAGAAGCTGTCCCACTACCATCACATACTGGCCTGCAATCGATACCAACGTTTGGTGGTATTTATGATGTTGCGGTCTTATGTTTTTAAATCTCCAGCCATTACGTCATAACTTAAAACTCTTTTAAACCATTTATATGTTCATACATTGAAATAAGCGGTAAAACAAACAAGAGCACCGCATAACGGATGCCATTCTCGGCTGCGGGTGCATTTTAGAAGAAATGAAGGCTTGTTAGAAATAATTTTTTTAAGAGGTCACAGTGACCTTGACCTTTGACCTAGTGACCCAAATATGTATGAGGCGTGTAGAACTCATATAGGTGAAGCTACATATGAAGTTTCAAAGTTGTAGGTGGAAGCACTTTGATTTTAGAGCCAATGTTCAAAACCTTGACAAAATGTTAAGGTTTTAGCACAACGCGGACGGCGGACACGACACGACACGCCGAGCTGGCTATGACAATACCTCGGATTTTCTCCGAAAACAGCCGAGCTGAGAATGAATTAATTATATGTGGTCATAATAAACATGATTGGATTAGCAAGGATTTTTTCATTACGATCGGGGTAGCGTAATCAAAGCTGCCGCGGTTTGATGATTACTCATAAAGGCAAATGTTTGTTCAGTAGGAGTCTACATCATTATTGTTATTTTGCTCCCATATGTGCAGTGATTGTTTTCATTCTGTGACCAAAAAACTTGTAAAATTGTAGTTTTGACAATCTGTTAACAAGTCACTCTTATTGGACAAAAGCAAGTCACCTTCATAGATGTAGATATCAATACATTAATAAAGATTGAACCACTTTCAGTATTGTGCGGCGTGGCTTGCTGTGGTGAAGCACGGGAAGGCAGAGCATATCAAAGTATACCATATGAAAAAGCAAAGCTTAACTACACCAGTTATACTAACGCTATCATGTTATATTATAGCATAGCATAGATAAGCATCTCATATCGATACTTAACATATTATAAAAATCATAGCATAGCATACTGTATAACTGCATAGCTTCCATGCCATATCATGATGTGTTATATCATAGCATGAAAATTATATCATAATTTACGGCATACTTTTATATTATAGTTAAGCATGACATATGATATCACAGCATAGCATATGATATGACGTCATATCATAGCTTAGCTAGCATATTACAACATTTCAAAGAAAAGCATAATAGAGACTCGAGTATTTAAATATAAATGATTCACATATTTTAAACCGCAAACATGCGTGTTTATAGTTTCAATATGAGCTGTGTTTATGAAACACAATGCCCCTATTGCATTTGATGCCGCACAGCAGATGTTTGAGAGAAAACTGTACAAGCCCCTTAAGTTCGTAAAAAATCAATATTCCTGAACAAAACTTGAAAACAAAACTTGAAATTGATTGGTAGGTCATGTGCTATGTGGACACACACACCAAAAAAATCAGTATGTCAATGCGATTTGAAACATTCCGGAAAAGTATTATAAACAGACAATTATAAGGTCCCTTAATATGAATGGACCGGAACAAACTCTTAATTGATCTGTAAGTCCTTTAGGTTGACACACACACACACCAACCATAAGGTTAATATATAATCAAGTCTTTCAGAAAAACAAGAGATGTGTTTGTCAGAAACACAATGCCCCATATTGTGCCGCTTTGAAGCCATATATTTGACCTTGAAGGATGACCTTGACCTTTCACCACTCAAAATGAGCAGCTTCATTAGTTACACATGCATGCCAAATATCAAGTTGCTATCTTCAATATTGCAAAAGTTATGACCAAGGTGAAAGTTTTTGGATACACACATACAATGAATGAATGAATGAATAAATGACAGACAGACAGGCCAAAAACAATATACCCCCGATAATTCGATCCGGGGGCATAGAAAAAATCCGAAATACTGTTATTCTAGAGATAATTTCTGCCCAAAGCAAGTAACTTCATGGCAATTAAATGGATAGGAACATATTTTGAACACTGATCTGTAAGTCATGTCGATGGCGTCACACATAAAAACAGTCTGATATCTGCAAATGATAAGGAAAAAAAGTCTCAAAAACAGTTATTCTAGACTAAGAGAAATTTTATATGTCCACTTCCCATAACTTCGTCAAGAATCAATGAATTGGAACAAAACTCTAAATTTATTTGTACACTGATCTGTAAGTCATGTCGGTGGCCTCACACATAAAAACAGTTTGATATCTGCAAATGATAAGGAGAAAAAGTCTCAAAAACAGTTATTCTAGACTAAGAGAAATTTTATATGTCCAATTCCCATAACTTCGTCAAGAATCAATGAATTGGAACAAAACTCCGAATTTATTTGTAAGTCATGCAGGCAGACACACAGCAAACAAGATCCCCGCATAACAGGTGCCAAAGCTTGGCTTCGAAAGCTTTTCAGATTATTTTTTTTAAAGAGGTCACAGTGCAAAGACCTTTGACCTAGTGACCCAAAATTTGGTGTGGCTTGTAGAACTCATCAAGGTGCATCTACATATGAAGTTTCAAAATTGTAGGTGGAAGCACTTTGATTTTAGAGCCTATGTTAAAGTTTTATATTAGAGGTCACAGTGACCTTGACCTTTGACCTAGTGATCCAAAAATGGGTGTGGCGTGTAGAACATATCAAGGTGCATGTACTTATGAAGTTTCAAAGTTGTAGGTGGAAGCACTTTGATTTTAGAGCCAATTTTAAGGTTTTAGCAGATGCCTACAGCTGACGGCGGACGACGAGCTGGCTATGACAATACCTCGGGTTTTCTCCGAAAACAGCCGAGCTAAAAATTAGACAATTAACTGAACCTGTTTAGGAAAAAACTCCAGGAAACAGAATGCCGGACGGACCGTGGATAGATGGACTGTGCAACTGCTATATGCCAGCCATATGGTAATGTAACGACTCGCCCCCTTAACGACTATATCTTAATTGGCAAAAAGGTTTCATACATATTTAGGGTATGGGTACTTGTCAAGGAAATTTGGCCAAGAACAGATTCATATGTTAATGATTGACGTAGGTGACAATGATACCTAAAAAAGTTTGGAGTATTTACACAATTAGTAATGTGACAGATATAATAAGAAAGAATGTCCTACTGGCCATAATAACGATGGTAATTCGCAAAAAATATATTCAAAATACTAAACAGTTGCGGCACATATTCAAATATTTTATCAAATTTAGGCCAAACAAGTTGTTTGTTTCCACACACATATCCCAAAATAGGACAGGTAAGCCTACCATTTTTACATTTACTTTTTTTCTATACACAAGTTATTTGCTAGTTAAATGATGATTTTGAACAACATAAATACTACAAATATGTATTTCTTACATATCTTCCTTAAAATGTAAAAGTTAATATAATCAAATGTAGCAAAAATGATCAAAAACTCATCTGGAACAACAACAAATAGTTGGCACTAAAAGGGACTTGTTCAGTGATTTTCGCATTTTTTTTAAATGGCATTAAATTTGTTTAAATCTATAATGTTTTATTTATCTTATGTGATTATAATGGCAAGAAAAAAAATTGATTACAAAAATATTGCCTTCCCCAAGATCTGAACCCGCGACCTCTGTATGCAAAAGTTAACGCGCTACCACTGCACTAAGCAGCATTTCATGGAATGTGAGGGAAACTTAACCGCTATATAAGTATTCAACCTATTTTTCATATTATCGCTGAAAAGCTTTACAAATGCTTAATTTTTATTTTAGCAATTTTGAAATATCATTATCCCTTACTGAACCAATATTTTAAAGTTTATCTTATGACCTATCTTATATGTCGCGGTGGTGTAGTGGATGAGGTGTCCGCCTAGCGATCAAGAATTTGTGGATTCGCTCCCTACTTAGGGAGCGTTCTCATTATCTCCTCCATAGACATCAAGTACTGGTTCTTCCCAGGAAACATACTCGACAGTGTCCATATCTGCCTATAATAGGCCTTCCTGTAATAGTCAGCAATTGACTGTAGGAAGTACGAAGTAGAAGAAGAAGTGTTAGTTTGCTTGTTTAAAAATAATGCAATCATCTTAAAGAGAAAGGTTAGAGGTGTGGTTTATAGTCTGCTTCGATAACGTATGCATCTTCAGCCGACTTCGACATTAACCCCCCGGACACTGCGATTAAAGTCGTCCGTTTACACATGGGCGGGATTCGAACCAGGGACCTTTGGATCCCTAGACCAGCATCTTACCACTAGACCACTGTCCCCACTAAGAAGTGTTAGTTTGCTTGTTTAAACATAATGCAATCAGATTTGTTTTTAATCTATGACAATTATTTTGAAACTCCTCAATTTAACAACCTGTGAACAAGTCCCTTTAAGATAAGGGTCGGTCGGGTAAGAAGAATCAAAAACATTTTGATGCATTACTGGTACCTTTGCTGGCCTGCACAGTTTGTGTCTGCTGTGCTATTTTGTGACATCCTTTAACAAGAGCAATAGCTGTTCCATCGTCTATCAATATGCTGTCAAATGAGTCCTTTGTCTACAATATAAGAAATATGCATTTAAAGTCACACAGAATGTTATGGATGCTGATTTCTGCCATATTGTTCTAGCTTGTTGGCGGGTTTGAAGTTCAACAACACCAGAACACATCAAATCAACAAAAAGGCGACTCATATAATTGTCGTACTGGCGTCTTTTTTTGTTGATCTGTAGGGTTTTTGTTTTTATCTGCCGTTGGTCAGTCTGTTGGCCAGTTTTGAAGTTGCTTACACAATAGCAGGCCTGAACGACAAAAATACCCCTGAAAACGTCAAAAATAGTGAGAAATTGAATAATTATCAAATCGTGTATTTTTGAAATTCTTTTAGGTATATTAATTTTGGTTGTTCTCTCCTGTTGGTGTTTGAGCAGGTTTGAAGGTCGACAACAAGCCAGAACAACAAAATTACCAGCCAGTATGACAAAAACTGCAACAAATCAGGGACCTATACAAACAAATACAATGCGCATCCCTTTGTTTGTATAGGTCCCAGAACAAATGTCATAACTGTCATGTTGGTACTCATTTTGTACAAACATAAATCATTCCAATGCAGGTTTTGCCTCTAAAGGTTGTTGTTTCTAACAATGTGTGTTTCTTTTGTCAATAAAATATTTTTGTAACACATTAGCAAATCATGCATTAATGATTTAACCAAAGAATAAATTAAACCACTCATTTCAAGGCTGCATCAATATTAGCCAGTTACATTTGAAAACTGTTTTTTTCAAAACCTTCAACTTAAAACTTACCTCAATGATTATACCTTGAGTAGTGACCATGGATAACTCTATTGTTTTGCCCTCATATTCCGCAGACCACGTTTGGCTTGGACTCTCAGGTGAGGCACCACTGTTACCAGTCGAGCCTGCGCAGTGCCTGCAGTGTGTCAGATGGGTGAGGAACATCTTCCGGGCTGGCTGATCTAGGATGCGACTCATTGTCATGTGTGCCTAAATCACATGACCACGACTGTGCTAGAGGAGCAAAGATTACCATTATAAATTGAAAATGTACAATTGACTAAAAGTAAAGTATTAGCTTTATTTATTATAACTAGGGATGGTAATGATTATCCGGATATCCGAATACTAGTCAAGTATCTGAATTGCAAGAGGGTCAGAATACTTAATTAAATGATATTACCTCGGTTGTTATGCAAACTTAATAATGTACCTTATAGTATATTTTGACGTTAATCTGTATACCAGACATCATTGACAGACATAAATCCTTTAATTGGTTGTTGCTCAGCGAGTGCCCATGCCAGTTTCCGATCACCTTGGTGATAATGGCCGAGTTGCATTATTGCCAACTTGCACCTCCGTGTTTTGTTTTATGGTCCTTACTTCTCGATAATTGACACCAATTGGCTACTTGGTTTCAATCGACGGGTGCAACAGTATGGAAAGCTAATCTATGCCTTATCAAATAAAATTATTTCAATTGGTCAATCAATATTTATCTGTTTTAAAATTAGAGCATAAATAAAGTTGTGTTTGTCTTTACTGTTGTATTAACAGTCTACTGAACCGAATACTGTGAGATTTTTTGTGAATTTCTATATGTGTGTATAAGCGTTCTGAATTAACAATGCCTCCACCACAAACATCGAATGTTTGGAATCATTTTACGAAGTCAGCAGACAAGCGAAGTGCAAGATGCAAATATTAAACTGAATTGATTAAATATATGTTTGTAGAATGTATATATAGTAAACCTGGGCCAACACATGGGGCATGCGATTCAACGCCAAAAAATGCTACATCCTGACCATTAACCAGAAAACCTCAAAATTTTACCAACTCGAAAACCACATCCTTCAACAAGTCCCAGAAAACCCATACCTCGGAGTGACAATATCAGAAGACCTAACTTGGAGCTCACACATAAATAGGATCACCAAAAAAGCAAATTCTACACTTGGCTTCCTAAGACACATCCTGAAACACTGCCCCGAATCCTGCCGTAAAACAGCATAATTTGCCTTAATCAGAACTACTCTAGAATATAGCTCCATTGTCTGGGATCCACTCCTTCAAAAAGACATTGATAAAATTGAAAAGATCCAAAAACAATCGACGAGGTTCATAACTGGCGACTACTACACCAAAACACCAGGCTGCGTGACAGACATGCTGAAGAGTATGAAGATCCCACCTCTCCAGGAAAGAAGGAAGGCAAACAGACTAATCTTCTTCTTCAAGGTGGTTGAGGGCCTGGTGCCAGTAATGCCTAGCCAAGATTTTCTAACCCCAGTCTGGCAATCCAAGCGTAGAATTAC